>NC_142338.1:46032500-46338333 GCF_054954075.1 Amborella trichopoda | reverse complement strand
CTTATCCTTAACATCTCACAAGGGGCTTGGCCCTGGCTAATATATCGAATTTGATGATGGATGGTTGAACCATGATTTCTATTATTTAAGATGTCCTTTTGTTCTAGGGAGCTTCTTTGTGTGGATAGTCTTCCTGCTTAACATTATAATTGCATGTTGTTGAAATGTGGGATTAGGATATTAGATATGGGGCATATTGGGACTTTGCACCTTCTTATCACTAGCTTACATGTACAATATATCTCTGTCTTCTACGCTTGTGTTCCAGGTGATTTCCATTAAATCTGGAATGTGGGATAGCCTTTATGGGGCCTTTCAAGACATGGATGATCAGTTTATGAAACCAAACTCTGCTCAGGTTGCAGAAGTAATACATGTGGGGCCCTCAAAAAAGGTTCCAATCTTGGGCAAGAACTGCTCTTCTAATTTGGGTAATGGTAAGCCATCGTTATTATGAAAATTATTTTGTAAGCATAAGTATAATTTATTTCTTTTTTAATTAAGTTTTAGTTATTTTCTTTTGCTAGAGCTTGGGCCATTAATGATATTGATTTCTTTTTGGAGAATTCGATATCGCTTTCTTCATTTGATTTTCCGGTGCGTACTTCGAGGAAGGCAATTTCGCCTTTCCATCCCCTTTTCCCTTACAGTCTCTTGCCTCCATTTTTTGTTTTTGTTTTGGAGAAGATTTGACTGTATTGTATTATTATATTACAAAGTTACAAAAACCCACACGGCCTTTGCTGGCGGTTCACAAAGGAGTGCTTAGGAAAGCATGGGCAGAAAAATAAAATTAGAGAAAAGAGAGTAGAGAGAAAGAAGGAAAGGTAGTTTATGGCAAACCACAGCGCAGGAAAGAAAACCGAAAATCTCCACTCTGTACAAAAGTAGGCTGCGGGCCACTCTCGAGGGGAGCTTGGTTACCAAAAGAATAGACAAGGATAGTCCTAAGAACATAGACTACAAGAGATAAACCTAGAAGAGTGGGGGCGAGGAATGGAGGTAGAGGAAGGAAGACAAAGATGAAGAGAGAGAGAAGAGGAAAGGTAGAGAGAGCAGTTGGACACCCTGGGTTGGTCGACAGTACTTCATGGGGTGGAGGGAAGGCCATTGACGTCCGGCCTATCATTGAGCCACCCCAAGCACCTACCTTAGCCAACTGATCAGTGCGATGGTTGGCCGCTCTCAGGATTTTGCGAAAAGTCCCCCGGAGGTTCCTGCAAATCATAAAAATATGGTTGAAAACATAAGCAAGTCTCCATGGAGGTTGGCCCCGCCTAGCAGCCTAAGTAATGAAATTCCTAGCGTCCCCTTCCACTACTAGAGGTCCCACCCCAACAACAAAAGGAGTGGCTTGCTTGAGACCCTCAAGAATGGCAGTGGATTTGGCTGTAATGGAATCTATTTATTCCTACGAACCCAGAGAAGCAGAAGATTTCCCCCTCAGGGTTGGCCAAACTGTCTTCGTACGCTGAGGGGCTTGGGTTATCAAGAGAGCACCCATCTACAGTTAGCATGAAGCTACCTTGGGGCAGAGGGTTTCAAAGGGGGCTTGGTCTGAGAGGTCTGGGGGCCAATTGTACTATGTTGTGCTGATTTCTTCTAAGGTCCTCTGCACTTAGACTTTTGAGGTGTGGGATGCACTTTGCCTGTGAGATGGTGTCGGCAATAAACTCAAAGATGGCTTGGGGCAGTTGTCGCAAGGTCCTAGCATTCCTCTCCTTCCATGGCTCACCCAAGCAAGACGAGTATCAAGGCAGACCACAGAAGGTGATCGAGTGTCGTGAAAGGAGGGGACATCTACAATTTCCTTATAAACTATGGGGTGATCCAATGGAGTCCGAATGATTAAGAAGAAGGGAGGACTATAGACCCCTATCAATTTCACAGTAGAGGAAAATGTGGTTGATATTTTCTTCCTCTTGGAGGCACATGCAGCAGTGGCTTAGGAGGTGTAAGCCTCTCCTTTGAGTTGGTTATCGCTTAACACCCCTCCGTGGGCTCGGGGTTCATGAGAGGCTTGGATCTTGTGCGGCACCAGAAGAGTAAAGCTTGAGAAGAGGCTTACTGGAGAATGTTGGAGAATGAACTCACCGTGAAGACGCGGAATGGGGTAGAGGACAACACTAGCTGATACCTACCTTCAAGAGACCCAAAGATGGGTAGCAGAAAGAGAAGCAATTGCTAAAGTGTTTTGCTTTCAGGTCCGTCAGAAGCTGTCTAAACGCAGGGCATCAGAGCAATTCTTCAGCCGTTAATTCTACTAAGTCCTCTATGCAGGCAGTCGCAATGGCCGGGAGCTGAGGCCATTTGCTCCCTAAGTCGACATCTCCCATCCGTCGGTGTTTTCAAAACTTGATTCTGTCACCATTGTGAACTAGGAATCCTATTGAACCTCTTAAACCTTGGCTACACTTAGCCATAACGGTCCAAGCTCTGGAAGATCTATGAGGGGGTATTTTGGGATCCAACCATCTTCTTTTTTATCATATTTCTGTGCTTTGACTTCTCTCCATAGTTGGGATTTGTTGGTAGCAAACCTCTACCACCACTTGCCTAATATGGCCTAGTTGTTTTATGTCAGCCTTCTAATTCCTAATTCCCCACATGCCTTGGTGCTGCGCCATGGGGGCATGCCATATATCAAATCGATCGGGTCGACGAGACGAACATGCTCTCAAATTTGGGCTCATTCCGACCCAGGACGAAAAAGATACGAGTGTCCAAAGTTGGGCCCGAAATCAAAAACCTAAGTGTCCAAAGATACGAGGGTGCACCGGAATAGTGCGTGACCTACCCGTTTTGGGTAATTTGGCCATAACTTGGTCCAAAAACGTCCGATCAAGCTGAAACTTGGTCCCTAGGGGTTTTCGAACGTTCCGGATCCAATGGCGGTGGTCCCATGATCGTTTGATGCTCCGGTGATAGGGTCATAGTTTGTAAGGTCCATTTTCAACGTGCTAGAGGCCGAATTTCGGAAACGTTTTTTGCATATGCACTGCTTTAAACTCGACCGATCGCGATGAAACTTAGCAGGTGTTCTTAGGAGACCCTTAGCCACGTTTTTTAGCATTCTGAGGCCATTCAGAGACAGTCGAAAATTTTACTTTGGATCATGGCTTATTCACCTAGGCTTCCGTAGTCCATAGGTATTTTGGTACCTGTGGACCTAGGTCACAAATTGCTCTCTCCTTATTCGTATCGGGGATATAAGTGTCAAAAAATACCCTCCAACAATGAGGTGTTTGGATTGGATAGCCTCGTGTGCCAGAATTTGTCTGTCTGCCATGAAAGCCGATTGAGACTTGGAGATAACCTTGCCTATTGAAGACTTTAAGTCTGGTGGCTAGCACTTTTTGTGGATCTTGTAGGATGAATTCAGAAGGCTAATTGGTTAGATATCTCCCATCGTTGCCCCATCTCCTAGTTTAGGGATGAGAGCGAGGAAGGTGGAATTCAAGTCTTTGTGAAGTCATCCTATATAGTAAATTTCATGAAAGAAGGTCAAAAGATCCGAGGCTAAGAAGTCCCAGGAATGGTTTAAAATGATTATAGGGAATCTATCTGGTCTCGGGGCCTTGTCTTGGGTAAATTATGATATGGCCTATTTTATTTTGCTCTCTAGGAAGGTATACTCTAAGGAGGCAGCTAAAAAAGCTATGATAGAGTATTGAAGGAGATGTCGGCCATCTTAGGTTTTGGGCCTTGAGGATATGAGAAAATATTTTGAAAGGAACAAATGATGATCCTGTTGACATGTTGAGGATTGTTAAGGATCCTCATGCCAATTGAGATTTGGGTTTTGGCATTGTTCCTTCTTCTGGAGGCTGCAGATTTGTAAAAAAAGGATGTAGTTTTCTATCTTCGTGTTTAAGCTAGTTGGCTTTAGACCTCTAGTACCAATAGATCTCTTCCTGTTTCAGAGCTATTGATAGATGGGTTTGGGCCTTGAATCTTTGAGACACTTAGATTCAGACAAAGGCTTGGATCCCTTCTGTGAAAGTTGGACAGGGTGAAGGAGCACGTTATATGTAGTTTAAAATTTTCTTTTTCTCTACCTGCTAGGACACTTATAGAGTCCAAATAATACAAAATAAACTCAAAATAAATAAGGAAGAAACACAAAATGGATTCTCACTTGCTGCCACTTAATACAACTCTTTTATTTCAAGAATAAAGATTACATAACATTGACTTGGGAACAAGAAACTCAAATTGCATAAACAAAGATTAAAGTTCCAAAAGATTACCTCAATTGGACTTGATACCCCACTAGGGTCTCCGCCTCCGATAGCACACGAGATCAAGGTCTTTCTCATATCTTACTACTGTGGGAATCCTTCGCTAAAAACCTTCAATGGAGAGAGCAATGTGGAACAAATACTAGGGCTCAAAGTATGTGTATGGGGCGTGCCCCTCCAAGCTCTATGAATGGAGTGTGGCCCACTTTTTTTTCTTTCTTTCTTTCTCAATATTTTTTCTAAGTCTTATAGAGAGGCTAGAGAGTTGAAAGAGATGAGAGAGTGAGAGTGGCATGGGGCTTTTAGAGGGGGGAGAGAGAGATGTAAGTTTTAGGTGTAGAGAATGGGACCCCCAGATGAGACATTATGTAGACTCATGATTAGGGTTAGGGTTAGGGTTTTTGGGATAGCCAGCCTTGTGGAGATTAGATTTAGACTATTGATCTTGGGAGACGTGTGAGGTGAGAGATCTTAGCCTTCAATCCATAAATCAGCTATCATGATCTAATGGAAGGTGTTAGAACTTTATCATTCAGCTTCTTTTCTCTAGTCCCATCAAATATTTGGTGTAGAGAAAATTCAATATTCTTCCTTTTTATTTTCTTCAATATCTTACACATACCTCTTTGAAAAGACAATTAGTATTTTATTTCACATTTCAATTCAATCAAGTGGAATGGCATCTTGCATGCCTCAACACAATAGGAAAGAGATGCACTATGTGGGGCATGCCACCCACGGGACCTCTAGTGGGCCCTACGCACCTCCCCACATGTCATAATTTGGTGGGGCCCATGAAGAATAATGAGCCCCCATGTGTCTTAGTTATTTTAAAATTGATAGCATGATTTTAAGAAAGCGTTTAATATTTTATTTTCTCTTTGAATAATTAAAATTTTGAAAATACAATTTATCCTATTTATAAATCTGTTTTGAGAAAATAAAATATCCAGCGACTTCTAAAAATTTATTTTATCAATCTAATAATCATTTATTGTCAAATTAGTTATTTCTAAATTAATCTGATGGGATTCCGATCTAATTATGTCAAGGAAAATGCGAAAATACTGAAGCACTCCATCTTCTACTAGAGACCATGAACCACACCTTTTTTCAAATTGACCCAGTTGTTCCCATGACTCACAGTCCATTACAGGAGTTCATGATTGGGCTACCAAAGTTAGCCAATAGGTGAGGGGACACAATCCTCTTATATGGATTACATGTTCCCCCTTAGGGACAAGCCTAGGTCACACAGACTTGTGCACACCATCGCAATTTGGTGCATGGGGTTTATCTCTTGCACATGTACACACAACACCCTCAATGGTGCTTTGCTTCCCGATACGGCTATCATGTGTATATGTCGTGTGTTGGTATGATGAGGATTTGGCCCTTATCCCTTCAAACCTACTAATCACACACGAGGGTCACACAGTCCCTTGGCAAAGGACCCTGGGCCCTGCTAGCCTTCTCGGTTGTGCTCTATGCCCAGGTATTTTTAGGATTTTAAAACTTAACTGGCTTAGCTTGCTATGCCTAGTTTGAATCTCGACATCAATATTGCCAACTTCGGTCCCTCTAGGGCCATACTCCCACTGGGGTTCATTGTTCTATGATAGTAAAAATTGGTTACATGCTCTCATAAGGCCTTTAAATGGCCATAAAATCCCAACATTTGGGGTATCCAATTCAAAAATTTTTGAAATTGAGAGAAAGAATAGAAGGTTTGGGGTTTCAGGGCGAGACTTTCTCTAGAGTTTTAAGAGAGGATTTATAGAGTTGCAACTTTTTTTGCGAGACATAAATTTTCCCAATTAACGACTTTGAAACAAGACCACCATTGGCGAAAGTTTTGTGCAAAATCTAGTTCCTCCATCCATTGGAGCTCGAAGTAAAAGGTTTGTTGGGTCTTAGAAGCAGGTTAGTATCTTGGATGATAGGCTTGTGATCTGATGTGTAGATTGCCATGCATTTGATAATGGGAAGGAATCAAGTTCAGTTATGAGTGGTTATGCCGTGTGATTAGACCAAGTTTAAGAACTACCCACTTGAGGAATATTGAGAAGAGCGTTACTTTAAATGGAATCATAGAGCTCTCACGCATGGAGTATAATTCCATCTTCTATTTCTCTCGTGGGTTCACCTTATCACATAAAATCTCCTCCTACAACCCAAGGGATCGAGTGGTTGGGGGATTCTGGTTGAAGTTCCAGCCCAGACGTCTCGTCTCGGGATCATGGAGTGTGGGCCATAAACAAAGAGGCCTTCCACATGAGGCCATTGGAGGTTGTAGTGAAAACTAGGTTGACTGAGAAAAGGCCTACCAAAGGGGAGGATGGTTGATGAAGAGTAGGGTCCCAACAACCCTGATGTATTGGGATGCTCCCAATGCCTCTTTGGCCTCCCATTGACAAGGTCTCCTGCCGCAAATTTCCCTAACATTCGATGGCAACTGCTTTGGACTGGATCAAAGCCCTCATTGCATATTTCATAAGGTGGCTACCTAAACCTCTAATGTTCCAAACTAAGATCTTTATTTTGAGCAGTTGGGGGATATTCCTCATGTTTCTTCTTCGTGAAGGGTTTGGAGGAAGGTATTGTTGGGTGGTGAGTCTGGAGGAAGGTATTGTTGGGTGGTGAGTCTGGAGGAAGAGATGGAGGAAGAGGCCGGGTTGTAATATCACTGACGAGGTTGATTGATTCCCTTGTTCCCTTGCGTCCTCTAGGATTATTCTTCACCTGGGCCAGTGTTGCCTGCTTCCTGTGTACCATGATGAGGTCAGAGATTACACCATCATCGACTAATCCCATGTCTTGAGGCATTGTGTCCATGATATGTTCACCTCTGCCGATCCTAGCTATTTCCTTGGGTAAAGCAGGAATAGGAAGTTTGAATGTCTGAGTGGACCTCTTCCTCATCCAGAATTCTCGTGGAGCTTCAGCCTGCATCATAGGTTAAACTTGGCTATGACTGTGGCAAGCTAGGCTGGGTAGACATTAAAAACTGTGCTGCTGTGGCTCAGACTGCTGGGTCTGGACAGGATGGATGCAAGGAATGTGTTGATGTGTTTGAGAAGGGGAATGTGGGAGAGTTGTGCAAAAATATTGTATTATTATTATTATTTTTTGGGGGAGGGAGGGCGAGGAGTAGTAGAGGGGTTAGAATACCTCCAGAAGATTGGTATGCCTTGAGTGCCAATCTCATCTCTAGGGGGAGAGGGATGGGGTAGTTCCAAAGAGAATAGTATGGGAGCACTAGGGAGAAAGAGGTTCTGAAAAGGCGAAAATTGGTTCAAGCGGTTTAGAGGAAGGAGATGGCGTGGAAGCTAGGAACTTGAGAAGTGGATATATTGACATTAAAGAGGACTGAGCTGTGGAAGAGCTAGAGGAGGAGGGTGAACAATACGTGGCAGTTGAGAGAAACAGTAGCTAGAGGGGAGAACTAGGCATTGCTTCTGTCTACGAGGCTCTGTGGAAGAAGAGGTTAGCGCTGGAGAAGAGACATGGAGAGCTTTCTCTGGGTGGGAGGAAGCAGTGTTTGTAGATGATGAGAGGTTAAGAGAAGATGCTCTTGCATCGGCTTGAACTGGAACCAAAGAGCTTGATTGTTCCAAGTCATGTGATAGTGGAGATGGCTCGGTGATTAATTGATGTAGCTTGAGAAGCAAAGGGCTATCTTTTGCTGGGGAAGGATGACTGGAGCATGTTGCCTCATCTGAAGGAAAGGTAGGGCCCTTCCTTTGGTGGCGAGGCATGCATACCAAAACTAGAGGAGGATTCTGGAGCTCAACGCCCTCTAACAGGGCGATGATTGCTCTAAATGAAATGGCTGCCAAGTTGGGGAGAAGGATGGGGGAAGAGGATTGTGGTGTTGAGACATGGGGTCGCTTGGGGCCAAGTGGGTCCTCCGTGGGAAAAGGAGGGTGGATGTCATGGCTAAGGGATTGAGCTCTAGAATCCTCCTCTAGTTACTTTTTATTTCCTTTGGAAGTACAATCTAAGGGCGTGAAACTTAAGATTTTAAATTGGATTAATCATCGTGTTCTGATTTAGAGATATGAAAATTTCTTTGTATGTTTTTGTGTATGTGTTAAATTGGATTAATCATTGTGTTGTGATTTAGAAAACAAATGTTGGAGTCCTTGAAAGGAACTTGAAAACATAAAGATTATCCCCGATTGAATGAGGTAAGATATGAAAATTTCTTTATACGTTTTTGTGTATGTGTGGGAAGCTGAGATTTTAAATTGGATCAATCATCTTATTTTGATTTAGAAAACAAACGTTGAAGAAAAGAACTAGAAAGCATAAAGATTTTTCTATACTGAACGTGGTAGAATATGAAAATTTCTTTTTGTGTGTGCGCACGCGTGTGTTTGTGCATTCAATTACAATTTTGTTGACTTTCAACCCCTTCGCCTTGTGATTCCCTGAGATGCTAGTTTGAACCCTAATTTATTAATAAGAGAGATTGCAACTAAGTCTCAAAAAGAAAGGCAATAATTGGGATACTTCAACTTTGAGAATCCCATTCTTCTAAATCATTCTCTGGTTACTTATCTATAATTGGAGGAATGGAATAATCAACTTGTCCACTGCTTGTTAGTCATATAAATGAAAAAAAGAAAAGAAAAACTTACTCGCTACCTCTTCTGCTGTTCATTTGAGGGATGCAGAGACCTAACATTGGTGTTGATGCAAGACAAGATGCATTTTATTTTCAAAATTGTTCTTATTAAATATTAAGGATGTACTTTTGAAATTTTCTAGGGTTATTTCTTAGGGGTTATGAGTTCTTTTAGGGATTCTAGGATTGCTTATATTTTTTAGGATTTTAGAAAATGTTTAGAATACTTATGGAGTTACTTGTTTTATTAGGGGTAATGTGTCATTATGAATTTTATTTTACGTTTGGATGTGCATGGGGGAGATTGGCATTGGCTGGTTGATTAGGTTGTTCAACAAGGTGTTGAGAATGAAGAAAATGTCAGATGAATGGAAGAAAAGTACTGTGGTAACTATTTATAAGAACAAAGGAGGCATACAAAATTGTGTGAACTATTGAAGAATCAAACTTATAGCCACACCATGAAGTTGTGGGAGAGAGTGATTGAGAAACGAATAAAGCAAGATACGAGTGTATCAGAAAACCAATTCGGTTTTATGCCAGGGAGGCCAACAATTGAGGCTATTTTCCTACTTAGGCAACTGATTGAGAAGTTGAGGGCAGAGGTAAAATAACACCACATGGTCTTTATTGATCTAGAGAATACTTATGATAGAGTAGCTCGATATTTGATTTGGTGGGTGTTGGAAAAGAAAGGAGTCTCCAAATACTACATCGACTTGGTGAGATAGCGCTAACTAGTATGTACGAGGGAGCCGCTAACTAGTGTGCAAACAACTAGTGGAGAGAATAGTGAGTTTTCAGTGACAATAGGTTTATATCAGGGGAGCTTAGACATCTTTGTATTAACTATGAACGACTTAACTAGGCACCTATGAGATGAGGTACTGTGATGCATGTTGTTTGCGGACGACATAGTTTTGATACATGAGACCCGAAACAACGCCAACACAAAGTTTGAACTTTTGAGGAATGCTCTAGAATTTAAAGGTTTTAAAATTAGCTAGACTAAGGCAGAGTATATGAAATACAAGTTTGGTAATAATAGGAGTAGAGATGAGGAAATAGTTAAAATTGATGGCCAAAAAATACGAAAAAGAGCACACTTTCGATATCTTGGGTCGATAATCCAGAAAAATAGAGAGATTGAGGAAGATGTTGCTCACAGAATTAGAGCAGGGTGGGTGAAGTGTAGATGTGCAGGAGTTTTATGTGATTTCTACATTCATTTAAACGGAAGGGCAAGTTCTATAGAAGAACTGTGAGACCAGCTTTGCTTTATGGGGTGGAATGTTGGGCTGTCAATAAACAACATACCCACAGAATGTTTGTAGCTAAGATGAGGATGTTGAGATGGATGAGTGGCAAGACAAGAATGGACAGAATTCGTAATGAATACATTCGAGAGAATTTAAGTGTGGCACCAATAGGCGATAAGATGAGAGAAAGTAGACTTAGGGGGGCTTGCCATGGGAGGCGTAGACCTAGTACAACACCTGTTAGGAGGTACACGTTAGTTCAAGTGGAAGGCTCAAAAAGGGCAAGTGGTGGACCCAAAAGTACATTGTTGAAAGTAGTGACAAAAGAGATGGGGACTTGTGGCCTCACTGAGGGTATTGCCCTTAATAAAGCAGAATGGCGGACTAGGTTTTGTGTAGCTAATCCCAATTAGGTGGGAAAAGGTTCTGATAATGATGATGATGAATTTAAGTAAACTTATGGGGGATTTTTATAATGGTTTAACTTATGTGGGGCTAGTTTTAATCTTTTCTTATTATGATTTAACAAAAGGGCCTGGGGTGTTAGGGTTACTAACACTTTTTGGGGCATGAACGATAAAAACAGACTTTGAATAATGCCAACAATGCAGCCGGAGTTTTATGTGATCTCTGCATTCATTTAAGCGGAGGGCAAGTTTTATAGAAGAACCGTGAGACCAGCTTTGCTTTATGGGGTGGAATGTTGGGTTGTCAAGAAACAATATACCCATAGAATGATTGTAGATAAGATGAGGATGTTGAGATGGATGAGTGGCAAGACAAGAATGGATGGAATTCGTAATGAATACATTCGAGAGAATTTAGGTGTGGCACCACTAGGCGATAAGATGAGAGAAAGTAGACTTAGGTGGGCTTGCCATGGGAGGCGCAGACCCAGTACGACACATGTTAGGAGGTGCACGTTAGTTCAAGTGGAAGGCTAAAAAAGGGCAAGCGGTGGACCCAAAAGTATATGGTTGGAAGTAGTGACAAAAGAGATGGGGACTTGTGGCCTCACTGAGGGTATGGCCCTTAATAAAGCAGAATGGTAGACTAGGTTTTGTGTAGCTAATCCCAATTAGGTGGGAAAAGGCTCTGATAATGATGATGATGAATTTAAATGGACTTATGGGGGGATTTTTATAATAGTTTAACTTATGTGGGGCTATTTTTAATCTTTTCTTATTATGATTTAACAAAAGGGCTTGGGGTGTTAGGGTTTTTAACACTCTTTGGGGCTTGAACGATAAAAACAGACTTTGAATAGTGCCAACAAGTCCTATCTAAGGTTTTGGGGTATTGTTTTGTGCATAGAAAGCCAAACCAACTCAATTCCGACCTGTTTTGAAGGTTATTGAATTGTTTGTGGTCTATTTTCCCAATTTTCTTGCACCAAATTGGTAGTAGAGCAAGGCTTTCTTTAATAAGAAAGCTAGGAAACTACAACAAGTTTAGGGTTTGCTTATTTTAGGCCAAGTTTTTCCAAATTAGCCTAGAACTTACTGGTTTCAGCTAAACTTTGTTGGTTCTTTGTCTAGGGTTTTTAATTTCAGTGAACCTATAACAACAAAAAGAGTTCGAGGCAGGGGCATTCATATGGATCCACCTCGTCATAAGTGGGATCAGGTGATAAAGGATCTGAGACGACAAGTTCAAGAACTTACGAGGCGGCTTGCAAGAATTGATTGTGGGTGAGATGAAGTTTTGTCTGTCCAAGATGATGTTGAGTGCGACCTTTTCACTATCGTGCTCTGCATGGTGAATCAAGGAAGACGAATATGATCAGAGATATGTGCGGCACTCAAAATCCATACATCTAAAAGTACATATTCCTGATTTCTTTTTATCAAAAAAAAGAAGATATTCCTGATTTTGAAGGAAAGTCGCAACTCGGCAACTCTATGAACTGGTTAAACACTGTAGAGAGGGTCTTTGATTACAAGGATGTGCTAGAGAATGAAAAGGTGAAAATTATTGCCAGTAAGTTGAATAATAGTGCATCCGAATGGTGGGAACAATTGCAAGCAAGGCGAGAAAAAAAGTGGAAAACTAAGTGTGTGTTGTGGGAGAAGATGAAGGAAAAATATCTCCCTGAAAAGTATTTACAGTCTTTGTATCAAAAGATTTGCGCGAGGAGATAGATCTGTGGATGAATACACAGTTGAGTTTCACATTTTGAGTGCCCATAGTGATGTGATTGAGCTGAAGGAGCAGTCCATTGCCAGGTATGTGAATGGTCAATGCCAATCGATTCAAGATGTGGTTGTTTTGCAATAGTATTAGACCTTTGATGAGGTCTATAACCTTGCAAAGAGGGTTGAAATTCAGCAGAAACGTACCTCGAGCAGGTTGGGTGCGGGTGCGGGTGATGGGGGGAATATGGCAGTAGCCCGTGGTGGTGATTTTGAAGGAAAAGGCTGTCTGATGGGTGCTGGTTTGACATCTCGCACTGCTGGAATGACCAACCAGCAAGATGCCCTGGTCCCATCTATGATGAGCCAGTTGTTGAAGAGGGGACCCGGAAGTGACCTATAGTGATCATTGGGAGGCATTAGTGCTTCGGCACAACGTGATGACATCCTGAGTAGTAAACGAGGCAGTTTGGTTAAACCCGAAGAATTTCTCATCAGTTGGCTTCCAAAATCAGCAAGGCATTGGTTGGGACTCTCCACTGGTCTTTGATGAGTGTTTAGGTGAAGAAGGTTGTGATCCAATTTTTGATCAAGAAGCAAGTGAAAACAAGGAAGGGGACAATGGTCAAGATGAAGAGGTTTTGGAAGAGGAAGTTGTTGATTTGATTAGTGAACTATGGGTTGGATAGATCATCTTGAAGATGCTCCCTTGGTCTGTTCCAAGGCTGAACTAAGGCAATTTGAGCAAGGTTTATTGGCTGTATTGATGTAATTTCAGCTGGTTCATGTGACTGAACCAGATGTACATATCACAATTATTCCATCGACATGTAATGAGCCTTTCCTCGAGGGGTTCTCTAAAGTGTTTGTGGGTATATCAACTGATTGCAAAGAGTTTCAATGCACAACCATTGTGTTTTGATTAGTCCAGCAACTCACAAGTCCTTTTTAGTATTTGGGTTGAAGGAGGTTGCAAGACTAACGCAAAATTCATTTTAGCTTATTTCAAAACTTGAGGACGGGTTTTCTCCAACCAGGGCAGAATGATGCAAGACAAGATGTGTCTTATATTTGAATTTTCCTTATTAATTTTTAAGGATGTATTTTTGAATATTTCTAGGGTTATTTCTTAGGGGTTTTAAGTTCTTTGAGGGATTCTAGGATTTTTTATATTTTTTAGGATTTTAGAAGATGTTTAGAGAAGTGGTGAGAATACTTATGGAGTTACTTGTTTATCATACAAATTTTATGTTTTAATTTAAGTGAAGGGACTTATGGGGGACTTTTATAATACTTTAACTTATGTGGGGATAGTTTTCGTCTTTTTTTATTATTATGTAATAAAATTCTGACACTTTTTGGGGTGTGAACTGTAAAAACAATCTGTAAATAGTGCCAACAAGCCTTATCTAGGGTTTTGGGTTCTTTAGTTTTTGCAAGGAAAGCCAAATCCACTCAAATCTGGTCTGTTTTGAAGGTTATTGAACCGTTTTTGGTCTATTTTCTCAATTTTCTTGTATTAGTTGTCTTATGTCTTTATATGGAGTTGCTTAGCAAGGTTTTTATGTTTGGATTTGCTTCTCATTTGTTTGCATTGGGCAAATTGATTTGGAATGCTAGCCATCCGGCAGTGAGGTGTGCTGATGTAGTCTTGGCTTGGATTCTTTGCATTTAGCAAATGAGAAGCTGATTGTAGGGTTGCTATAGGTTGGTTTTGGTGCGGTGTGGATGCTTAAAAATGAGGTCAGGCACATGGACTTTCTTCTGTTCCTTTTTCTTCTTGTTTCAGGCTTTGTTTCTATTTGCAGTGTTGTTTTAACTCCGGGTTTTCTTTATAAACTGTTGGACTTGAACTGTCACAGAAACGTTAATAGGTGGACTGGATTCCTTTCTTTGTTCTTTTTATTATTTCTTGGTTTTCTAATGTGATGCTGCGACCTGTTTATTTTATGTGTTTGTGTGCATTATTCTAAAAACATGTTTGAGAGCTGACATATACCAATGTGACCAATACATATAAAGAAATTCATAGCTTGTTGGTGGTGCTGCACCTTCCCTTGTGCCACTATTTCAATTTTTCTGCTTATGAATGATGGCTAACTTGGGGAAGCACATGTGGAACACAAACTTCACGTTACATTTCATTATATGAACTTACTTTTCATTTATATGAACATTTGATTACTTAGTATCTAGTCTGGTGTTTGGAGCATGGCCTGGCAAAATAATTCATCATGATGGGTGTTGCATGGCACTAATAAATGCAATGGAAGAAAATGAAGCCTCATGTCTTTTCATTTGCATGTAGAATAAGGGCTAGGAGTAGTGTTTTACTAACCCTAGCTATTGTATAAGTAGCTGGCAAACAGGGGGATCTTGTCTGTCATGGAATTTGTCATATAGTGAGGAAAACGCATTGGGAACTGTTCCTTATATGAGGAAATGCCTTGGCAACTGTTCCCTAATGCAACCTTACTTAACAAATCTTGTTGCAAATCATCTCTTCCTGACATTTGTGTTGATGGTGATTATGTAAGAATTATTGACTATAAGCTACTAGGTCATATTTGTTAGTTATCGGAAAAATTGTACTATCTATGTTGCCTCTGCTTTTTGAACTATAACCTGTCTTTCTATGTCTTGTGCAAAACGTTTTGTATGGCATTGTTTTTTGGGTACTGCACTTTTATAATCTTTTAATTCTCTCACTCGATATTTTGACATTGTGATGTTCTTAAGGTTTTATCTTGAAACTTTCTCTGCTATGCATTTCTTTTCACCCAACACATGCTAATACTTTCTTATTTTTATGTATCCCTTTTTTACATCATTCTGCAGGGCTCGATGTTAATGATATCATCGAAAAAGTTTCTGAATTTTACAAGAGTGGTTGTGCTATGGTTGGAGAAAAAAAGCTGTCCCTGGAAAGGCCATTCGAATCATTGAAGAAGTTTCTAGATTGTGAGAAATGGTTGGCTGAGCAGTTTTCAGTTGAGAGTTTTGGTTGTTTGGGGTATGGGAGCTTTTTTGAGTTCTTATATAAACATCACTCCTTGCTTCCTTTTGAACTCTCTCGAGATTTGGCAGCGGAAACAGTTGGTAAGTTCCCCATTACAGTTTTTATGTTCCATAGTCAGGTTCGAGAGCTACTGTTACAAGCTCAATTCGAGTTGGGGAATGCCAGTACAGTGACCAAGGATCAAATTGTTACCCTACTCCAGAGACAGTTTCCTTTGGTCAGCTTTGAAGTAGCTGGGACAGACCTGGAAGATGATTTTATATGGAAACATAACACTTGTTCTTCATCCAGGCGTGTTTTATACTCTGTCACATTGCTTAGGCCTAGGTATAATGGGGATCCTTTGCTGCTTAATGGGGGCCCGTTGCCTGAAAGTGCTGGGAGTCTAACTGAATCGGGCCAAACCACAGGTTCTTTGGGTGTAGTGACTGGAAATGATGCCATCAAGTGCTTACTAAAGGCACCGATACTATCAGATCTTCAGGCATGGTCTCATTGGGACCTTGTATTCGCACCTACACTTGGTCCCTTATTGGATTGGTTGTTAAGTGGAGTCAGTGAGGAGCTATTTTCCATTGTGTCAAAGGATGGAAAATTAATTCGGATTGATCATCTTGCAACGGTTGATGGTTTCTTGGAAGCTGTACTTCAAGGATCTGCTCGGAGAACAGCAGCACAGTTATTATCAGTATTTGCTTTATATGGAGGGATAAATCGATCTCCTGTTTCCCTTTTAAAATGCTATGCACGTCAAGGAATCCAAGTCATGGTGAAAAATTATATTGATTCCTTGAAGGTCACAAATAATGGGAAGCTTTCATCCACAATAGGTGAAGCTTTCATTGGACAGAAAATATTAAATATTGATTCTGCAAATTCTCTTTCGCCTGATTCTCCTGGTTCTAGCTTGGAAGGATCTGTTATTGCAGCTAAGTTTATTCTGGAATGTCTTATTTATTTACCTCCAGAGTTTTGCAGCTCTGCTGCAGATATTCTTCTCTCTGGGTTGAGGTTCACAGCTACGAATGCCCCTGCAACCATTTTGCATGAGTGCATTGAAAATTATCAAATTGATCAACGTGTGATGCTTCATGATATTGGTTTTTCACTAGGCATATTGGAATGGATTGATGACTACCACATATTTTCTTCCTGTTTCGATACTTGGAAAGAAAATAATACCGAGTCTCCCACTGCGACAGGGGTGAACACAAGTAGTTCTATAGTTGTCTTTCCTGCTGATGGCAAGGTTAGTTTGAACCCTGAGGCTCATATTGCTCATTTAAAGGGACAATGTGATGCTTCTACCAATCATGATTGCATACGCAATGTTTCTACTCATACTTGGGTTGAAAATTTGAAAGATAATTCTCTTGCTTCCATGCATAAAGACAAGGATGTCCATGATGCAGCCCAGTTTATTGAGGCCATTAGACGAGAAGAATTTGGATTGGATGCAACTCTTGATCAGGCTAATAGTAGCTTACTAGAAAAGCAGCATGCCCGACTTGGACGAGCATTGCAGTGTCTCTCGCGAGAGTTATATTCCCAAGATTCACATTTTCTGCTTGAGCTGGTGAGCATCCAATCTGTGGACTATGCTTGGAATCTTAAGGTTATTTACTCGTAGCACATAGAAGATTACTAGCTGATGTAGTAAATTATGCACAAATGATGTCATTAGTGTGGATTTTATGCAATATGATACTAATTGCCCTAATCATTATTAATTGCTCCTTGCAATCGATGGTGTCTGTGAGAAGACCTTGTCTGTATATATATCAGGGAGAATAAATAGGGTTATGACTTTTAAATTTATCCGCACTATGATTTTTCCTTCCAAATTTCATTTAAAAGAAAATCTTATCGATCTCTCCTTAGAAGTTTCTTATGTTTTATACAAATTTTATTGTAAGAAAAATTATATATTGCAGAGATCAAATAGGAGGAAATTAAGAAAGAAAACTTACTAAATAACTAAAAAATTAGACAGCTTGTATATGCTAATTATACCAAAATAATAATTATAGAAATAGGACTTTCTGTAACACTATTGAGCTCATCAAAAAAAGGGAAAGAAAAAAAAAAACATTAGAACAACTTTAGATGGGAAACTGTTAACACATTAAAAAAAAGCCGTTAGATGAAAAATTAAGCACCCACAAAAATAATGTTGAATGAATTAAAAATGGAAATAATAGAAAGCTAAAATTAATTAAATATTAAATATTATTTTTCTTCTAAAATATCAGCCAGAGCATTATGTAATGCACTTGCCTATTGCTTTTTTGAGTACAAACTCCGAGAACTAAGTTCCTTTCATAAAATTTATGGGCTGTTTGTTGTTGTGGATATATTTCTATTTGTTCAGTCTTTTGAACTTTTATGGATGGACAACATTCACCTGATTATAGGTCTTTCATGTCTTGTTATTTTGATGGATGACATTCACCTGATTATGATCTTTCATATCTTGTTATTTTTGAGGTCGGTTTACTGGTTTCCTTTTCCCCAAAGCTCATACTCTGCATTAATATTTCAGGTTCAGAATGCGGATGACAACATGTATCCGGAAAATGTGGATCCCACTTTGGTCTTCATTTTTCAGCCTACTAATATTGTTGTTTTAAATAACGAGCGGGGCTTTTCTGCTCAAAATATTAAAGCACTTTGTGATATTGGAAGTTCGACAAAGAAAGGCTTTGGTGCTGGATATATTGGGCAAAAAGGCATTGGATTCAAATCAGTATTTCGGGTACGCTATAGAATCCTTCTGGGTTTATATCTCTAATATGACTCATCAAAATGATACTGATGTGATTGTTATGTGCCATGATATTTGCATGTTATGGTTCAATTTGTTGTTTTGTTACGGTAATTGTCTTGTATTTTGCTTAGGTGCAAATAATTTCTTTGATGTTGAGCACCAAAACGTGAGTTTGGATTCACAGCCCCACACCAAAAAGAATAAGTTCTACAGTAGCGTTTAGCTTAGATAGAATCTCTACACACATTAAGGGGCTTATGTGGTTTTTATGTGGCAGATGGGAGCGGAGACACTGCTTCTAACATTGGCATCAAGCCATCAACTAAGAAATTTGTAGCGTTTCACATTTTCCTCCTGTTTTTTCTCGGACTAGTATTTGAAACCCTCTTTACATTGGAAGGGAAGTCAAATGTCTGCATGTTGAATAGTTTATTTAGCATTTAGTCCTCATATCGTTTCCTGGCCATAACTTCGCCATGGCTGGTCCCAAGCCTGGATAAAGGAGGGGGGTTGTGTTAGGTAGGAAACCAGTGTAAACCTTTTCCCATAGTTGTTGGAGGTGGGAGTAGGATTGGTTCGGGATTCGCCGAACCACACTCTAGTGGAAGCTCCTTGGGGTTAGGATCGTCGTCCATACTATGAACAAGGCAAGGAGCGAGATCCTTAGGTTTATGGGAGCGAGATCTAATGTCAATGGGTTCAATGTTTTGACTAGCAGGAATCTAAGCTCCATTATTCAATACAATGAGGATGTAAGTAGAGCTAGTACGAGTTCCCTTGGTTAAGGAATCGAGGTTTAAGTATGTCATATAACGGGGTTCCTCCTGTTCTAATATTGAGATTATTAAAGTATAGGAATCAAGGTCCTCAGCTGATTGGCCCGAGGTCCGCAAGTGCCATTACCAGGGATCCCTTATCAAGTGCCTCCCGCCCTTAACAATGGATTTATTTATTTTTGTGTGAATAACAACGGATTAATTATGTAACTCTATAAGTCAGTTTTCTTATGACCATTACATCTTCAGCCCATGACACAAATTTGGCGTGCACCATTCCTCTGAGTCCCCGGCAACCAAGAATCCTACCACTCAAGAGTCATCTTCTTTGAATGTAGTATCCTCTGCTTCCATTGTTTCTCACAGGTTGGCTCTCCGAAGAGGCCAGAGGACAAGATGAACTACTCTGTCTCTCGCTCTCTCTCTGACTGATGGAAAAGAAGCTTTTTAAAGCTTGAAATGAAAGCATATATTCCCGTCTTGCAACGGTAATCAGATTTAAGACTCTAAAACAATAAGACATCATAAATATAAGATTTTAAAGGAAATATATATTCTCACAATTAAGAGGGATGGCTTACACAACAAGACTTAAGAAAACAATGGGTCACTCTAGACTATACCTGTTCAACTTAAGAATCTAAAATAATGGAACTTCGTGCTATGCAAAAAAGGGACTGGAGTTTTTTTTTTTTTTTGAAACTGAAAAAAAGGGATTGGAGTTTAACATCATGGAATGGAACTTATGATTTCTAAATAATGGGAACTTTGGATAATTGCAATCTCTAACCTGGTATTATCCGTTAATGAAAGTAGAACCCACAAACATGGAAACCAAGATTTTAATGTACCAAAACCTTAGACCAAATGGTTGATGGGAGCAGGGATCTATTTCGAAATGGAACTGGATTCTACTGATGGATGGAATGTGGTCCCCCTTTTTTGGGAGGGAGATCCTAAAATTTCAAAAAGGGGTCCTTACAAGATCCGTTGCAGGAACCTTGGGATCGTCACCCTACCCACTAGGTTCCTTTAACTATGCCTTTGCCACATCTTTTCATGAATCTTGAATACATGACCTCAAATAGATCAAATAAGACTCATATAATGGTGATGATCGTTTCGTAGTCATCGTTTTACCTCAGGCGATATCTGGGATCTACTTTTGGAGAGGGAGACAGATCATTGCATTAGAAAAGATGAGTCCCCTCGTAATCATTTAGGATCAATATTTCAAATCAATGTTTCAGAAGGTACCATGTAGTGTCTAGGCCAGCTACATAGGTGCTTGGGGTTTGAGATGCCCCATAGACATTTGTATGCATATATGTGTGCTCCACGCATCAATATGCATGTCCAAAACCTTAGACCATGGTTGATGGGAGCGGGGATCTATTTCGAAATGGAACTGGATTTCACTGATGGATGGAATGTGGTCCCTTTTTTTTGGGAGGGAGATCCTAAAATTTCCTAAAGGGGTCCTTACAAGATCCCTTGCCGGAACCTTGGGATTGAGGTTCTGAAGTGGGATCGTCACCCTACCCACAAGGTTCCCTTAACTGTGCCTTTGCCGCATCTTTTCATGAATCCTGAATACATGACCTCAAATAGATCGGATAAGGCTCATATAATGATGATGATCGTTTTTTAGTCATCATTTTACCTCAGGCGATTTTTGGGATCTACTTTTGGAGAGGGAGACAGATCATTGCGTTAGAAAAGATGAGTCCCCTCGTAATCATTTAGGATCAATGTTTCAAATCAATGTTTCAGAAGGTACCATGTAGTGTCTAGGCCAGCTACATAGGTGCTTGGGGTTTGAGATGCCCCACACACATTTGTATGCATATATGTGTGCTCCAAGCACCAATATGCATGTACATGTATGTATGTAGCATGTGTATATATACACATACATAGATACACATATACATATGTATATGTATCCTAAAGGTATATATGAATTTATACACACCTGAAGCAATCATATATACGTGTTTGTGTGTGTGTACACACACACAATCAATTGGATTGAACTTTGAACTTCATTCGCATTTTACAATTTGCAAATTTGTAAATGTATGATGTAATACAACAACCATAAAGAGTAAAAGATTAGCAGTAGTGTTTCTAAAATCCATATTTTGGCTCTTAGCTTCATCTCCATGATCGTAATCTCAAAATACTTAAATATAGAAGGAATTAAGCACAAGTCCACATTCACATACCACAATATAGAGAAAAATGAAATATGATACAATGGGAACAATTTAGTCATTATCTTCTTTGTCATTGACTTCGAACCCAACACCTCAATTTGGTCCAGGATATCATCATCTAAATCATGCTCAATATAATGGCCCTCTACATTATCTTCCGACTGAGCCTCCTCCTCTATTTCCCTCCTTTGCTATGAACCAAGCATAATAGTCAATCTAACGGTCCCCTCCAAGGTCAGAAGCTGGCCTTGTAACCTCGATCATATCCCATGCAAACACCCATAAGGGAAGACCTCTTCTATTCCGGGATCAACAATCCACCCACTTGCATCATCTGTCATTTACTGCAATGGGATCCCTCTTGTCATGATTACTAGAATGCTCATCTAGACTTTGATTATACAATATGAAAGCAAACTCATTTGGTTTTGTTTGCTCAAGAGTTTTCCTTTTATTTGGGCATGTTTATTTATCAGAAAAGCCTTTAACGTTGAATTATTTCTTGAGGAAAATGTTTAGCAATAAATTTCTCTGAACATGTTTTCCCATGTTTGGTGCCTATATTAGTACGATGATGAAGAAAATAAAAGAAAGCTTTGATTTCTTTTGGATTGTATTTTCTTTTCTTTTTTTGTTTTGTAGGGTTATTTTGGAGATTTTTCTCTATAATGGATTTTTCTTGAATTTACATGAAATTCAAGGCGGTTGTTTTAAATTTTGGTTGCGAAAAAAATAATAATTAGGAGGGAAATGTTTGAATTTGAATTTGAATTCTTGTTTGGGAAGTGCTATCAGTGTTTCAAAAAGCGGATTGGCCAGCACTTGGGCGGCCGCCGAGGCGGTTCTGGGGGCCTGGGGGCATCGCCCAGGCCTAGGCGCTAAAAAAAGTGGATATCCCTGGGCCCTCGGGAACCTGCCGAGGCCCCCGCCTGAACGCACCTAGGCGACCGCCCTGAGCGGCTGCCTACGGCCTGCACTCTGCCCAGGGGCAGAAATGCCCCTCGTTGAGGCTATTTTGGGTCACTTTTTTAATACTAAAGGTACAAAATTGTGGGTTTTAGGTTCATTTGAAACCTAAAACCCATTATAGCCTATTTTAGAGAGAGAAAAACTCGAAAAAAAAATTTTCTATTGGGCCTCCCAGGTTTTGGGCACCCGCCTAGGCGCTAGGCGGCCTGGACTCCCCTGACTGCCTAGGTGCTGCCTAATGCTTTTTGAAATACTAAGTGCTATTGCGCATGGCTTGGGAAAGTGTATTTTGCATGACTTGGGAATGGGTAGAGTCCATTTAATATGAGAGGTTTGACTTAAGAGCCAAGCCATATCTATTAAAAGGGGGAGACCTTACCCTACTAGAAACCAATGTCTTTTCTGTAAATCTTAGAAAATCAAGAACTTAGTTCCCATTCGGAATGTCTTTGGACCCTCATACAAGCCATTGAAACCAGTGTTTCAAAAAGTGGACCGCCCAGCTCTTAGGCTGTCTAGAAGGCTTGGGTGCATTACCCAGACCTAGGCAGTGGTCCCTGGTCGGCTGCTCAGGGGCAGAAATAGCTTTTTTTTTTATTCTATTGAGTTTTTTTTGAAAAATAAAAGCTTTTAAGGGTGGGTTTTAGGTTCATTTGAAACCTAAACCCACAAGAACCCATTTTAGAGAGAGAGAAACCTAAAAAAAATTAGGTTTTGTGATTGTCATTGGATCGAAGTGTTTCTCAAAATTTCAAAAAATGGATCTAAACATCACCTAGGTAGATTAGATTTAGTTTTGGAGTTTTTTTAATCCTATTAGAGGGAGTTTTTGAATATTTTTGTACCAAAAAACATCTCAGAGGTGGAAGTTTGGAGTTTGAGCAATTAAAGTAAGTACAAAACTTTATTTTTTAGATTGCTTGTTTTATTTTGAGATGTCTTCTTCAGAATCCAGTCGAAGTGGAGATCCGAGTTGGAAATATGGATATAACCTGAATCCAAGTGACAAAAACTGCATTAGATGCAATTATTGTGAAAAAGATACAAAATGGGGCATAAACCGGTTTAAGAAACATCTTGCTCGTATTAAGGGTGATGTTGCCCTTTGTAAAAATGTTCCTAAAGCTATCAGAGAGGAGATTAAGCAATAAATGAGTTCTGTAAAACAAAAACAGGAACAAAATCCTTGTCTTTTGAATATATCTATTTCTGGTTCTGCTAGAAGAAGTGATCCGGGTTGGAAGTCTGTCATAACCAGAAACGAAATGATAAAAATTGCATAAGGGGTAATTTTTGTGAAAAAGATACCAATGGGGGTATTAATTGATTCAAGAAACACTTTACCGGTAGTAAACGGAATGTTGCTTCTTGTAAAAAGGTTCCTGAAGCGATTCAGGATGAGATTAGACAATTTCTGAATTATAAGAACCAGAAAATGATAAAAATGAGCCTTGTTCTATGGAAATATCTTCTCCAGGTTCTTCTAGAAGTGGTGATCCAGAATGGAAGTATGGTTATAGCTTGAATCCGAATGACAAAAATCATATTAAATATAATTATTGTGGAAAGGATACTAATGAGGTTATATATCGGTTCAAAAAACACATTGCCGGTATTAAGGGGGATGTTGCCCCATGTAAAAAATGTTCTTGAGGTTACTAGGGAGGAGATTATACAAAATTTGAGTTCAGGGAAGCACAAAAAGATAGAAATGGTTAGAGCTGCTAAGACTCTTAGGGCCTCATCTGCATATAGTAAGAGGGAGTTAGAAGAAGAGGAGGAAGATGCAGTTTCAGAAGAAACAGAGGAAGACGAGTGTTATATTGAAGAGGGAGATGACTTTGATGATGATGGCCTAAAATCTGATGCATATGATGAAGCTTACCCTACTCGTTTTGATGATGATGATGAAGACTGAAGAATGAAGAGTTGAAGACGCTTGAGTGCTTGACTCTTGGTGTTGACTGTTGAGTGTTGAATATTGTGTCTTAGACTGTTTATTTTTTGAATTTTTGTATATTAATATGGATTTTGGTCTTATGGATTATCAAAATTCTCTTCTCGATTTTTCCTCAATTCTTCATTCATGGAAATATTAAATATGGATTATGGATAGAATATTCAAATTATAATATTTGTGGTTAGAATATCAAAAATCTCCAGATTTGTATCAAAATTCTCTCTTTTTTTTAGTTTCAACTGGGCCGCCCAGGCTCTGGGCACCCGCCTAGGGGTTGGGCGGCCTGGACCCCCACGACCGCCTGAGTGCCGCCTAGCACTTTTTGAAACGCTGATTGAAAACTAGGCTTTCTTAGCTTCAACCCATTGTCTATGAATCGCGGTTAAGTTCCCATGTTTTCTGCTTGATTTTGAGCTATTTTTCTCTTTTTTTTTACTATTATGAATTGAGTGTTATCATAGTAGGAATCATTTTTTTTTGGATCTTGCCAATAGACGAGGATGTAGAGGCCGTGGAAGCCAAGGAGGAGGAGGTAGCGCTGTGCCAAGGGCAGAATATGAGGACTTATTGAGGAGCTTCAGTGAAATGGAGCAATTGTTGGGTCATCTTGTTCACTTTGATTGAGAGTTGGCACTTACGAAAGTGAGAATCAAGTGAAGAAAGTAAAAATCCCTTTCACAACCGAAGGAGAACCCTTCATTGGAGGATAGGTTGGTTCGTGCCCTAGCCAGGTCGGATCAAGGTGTGATGAGTGGATGTCCTTGAATTCTTGGGAAAAGTTCAGCCTGATGAGTTCTTGGACTGGATAAACAGTGTGTAGGCCTTCTTCGAGTGGAAAGATTTCGCGGAACAAAGGAAGATCAAATTTGTGGCTACCCGACTCAAGGGACAATGCCCAAATATGGTGGTTGCAGGTGCAACCAGTCGAGTGCGAAAGGAAAAGAAAGGCTAGCGACTAGGAGGAAAATGAAGTCATTCCCTAGGGAGAAATGCATACCCCTGGTTATGCGTAAGAATTGTAGGGTGTCCAGGAGTATATGGATGAATTGATCCCCTTTATGTGCCAGAATGAAGTCAATGAAAGTGATGACTAACTCGTTGCAAGGTATGTCAGTGGACTGAAACCTCAGATTCAAAATTAACTAATTCTGCCCCAGATTTTCAGTGTTTACTGAACATTGTTTCAATCATTTTCACCTAGCCAATAGCTATGTTTCCAACGCAAATCCCCACTCCTACTGTCCTACAAGAGCCTGAAGAAGGCATTTTAAAAGGACGAAAGATCTCAAATACAAAGATCTTTGATCCTCGATATTTTGGATGAATATCAATGTCTAAATCACCATAAATATCCTTCGATAACCTCTCTTGATAGTTCACTAGGAATCCTATTTGAAAAAATTGGGATTCAGAAAATTTCTTGTAGTTCTTGGATTTTGTTTATGTCGATCTTTTTTTAAAGAATCTTCTGATTTTGTTGTTTCTCTCTCAAATATAGGATTAAAAAGGTTTTGGTGGGGTTAGAATACCCCACAATCTGTTTTCCCACTTAAAACTGAAAAAAAGACTGTTTTGCCTACGACTTGAGGGCATCTTTGCGTTGGTTCATGGTTAACTGAGGCAGGCACCTATCTTGAGGAGCGAGGCGCTCGCCTATGTCCTGGCTGCCTCGTACTAGGCAAGGTGCCTACCTGCCCTTCCTTGAGGCACCACCTACGCAGCGAGGTGGCTGCTTTCTTCTCGAATGTTTAGGACCTCATTGATTTAGTCCCTTATCTATAATGAGGCTTGGAGTATGCAGTGGATGGATGGAATAAACCAATTTTTTAGAGGGAGATGTCTAATTTGATTTATGACACGCTTAATGATTGATTGTGAACTAAAACCTGTCTTGCCTTGTGAAAGACGTGGACTTGTTATTATACATGGCCTTTTTTATTTAAGTTGGTTAGAAAAGAAAACATAGGATATTTATTTTCAGAGTGCCTATGGTGACTCATATCATAAGCCATGGAATGTTTCAGTTATATCCATTATAACACTTGTAGAATATTGAAGGGTTTGGCTTGATATCTTTGGTCAATGATGCTAAATAGGTAAATTGAAGGTACAATTACCAAAGCCAGCGTGAGAGATAAAAAAGTTTTCTTAGTAAGGCATAGACAGCAACTGAATTTAGGCGGGATTGCTAAATCCTTTTCCACCTCAATAGAAAATTTCAAGAAGTTACAAAATTTGTAGTAGTGTTAGTTATAAAATTTCTGTCAATTAAGTTAAAGCATTATTTTTAACTACAATTAATAATAAAATTATTTTACATAATATACTGGTGATAACTCATGCTTTACGTTATTTTCATAAAAACATAATTGTGTTTATGAGTTTTAGTATTGTTGATAATTGCAAGTATCATTATAGTTATTACAAAGTAATTTATGAGTTTTAGTATTATTGATAACTGTATAAGCAATATATGATTGTTACAAATGTTGATAATTATAAGCTATATGGTATGTGATCGCTGCATACCAATGAAGCTGAAGGGCAAGTTCTATAGGATAGCTGTGGGACGAGCTTTGCTCTATTAGGCTGAATGTTGGGCGGACAAAAAACAATATACCCATGGAATGAGTGTAGCGGAGATGAGGTTGTTGAGATGGATGAGTGGCAAGACAAGAAAGGATAGAATTCAAAATGAATCCATTCGGGAGAATTTAAGTGTGGCACCAAGAGTAGACTTAGGTGGGCTGGCCATGTGTGGCGTCGACCAAGTACAACACCTGTTAGGAGGTCTGAGTAGTTGAAGTGGAAGAACTTAAAAGGGCAAGGGGTAGGGCCCAAAGCATATGGTTGGAAGTAGTTCGAAAAAATATCGGGACTTATGACCTCACTGAGGGTATGGTCTTTAATAGAGCAGACTGGGAGACCAGGATTCGTGTAGCCGACCCCAATTAATTGGGAAAAGGCTATGATGATGATGATTTTAGACATAGCTTATGCAGTACACGTAAAATTTAGTGATATTTATGAATATTCTCTTCATATTAACAAACTTGTAGGCTCCGTTGTGCCGAGAAATTTTAGTAATAGCGCCATTTGTTTCATGCACCCATTCAAGAGTGATGGACATTCTTGCTTGGCTCGTCTTAGAAATGCCTCCGAAGCATTTCTATGATTCCCAATAAAACAAACATTTCATCTATTCCCATAAATGGGGACTTCTTTGTTGTGACTTAACCACATAGGATTTAAAATTCTTCAGGATTACCCATAAAGGTAAGTAGGGCTATATCTTTGATATGACAACATTTCCAAAATGGCCATAGGTTTTGTAGTTATGCTCCTAAAATGTCCTGGTCATAGGAGCCTCAGGAGGTAATCTGTAATTGACAGTTTACTAATTATCTGTCAGTTTGTGCCTTATGCAATGCAATAGTTAAGGGTTAGTTTTGAAGCAGGGTTATGGAATGCTATGCAAGAGGAAAAAAGCATTTCGAACCCAAGGTGTGGCCAGGGATAGTGTGATGTGAGTGGCACCTTCCTTTTTTCGAGTTAGCTTATCAAGACTTTCATGGGGAAAAAACAAACTGTGGTACGGTTGTAACATACATAAAAAAAGTGAAAGTACTTTATTATTTAAGGGTGTGAGTGTGCACCACAGTTTTTATGAATTATATGATATTTACAGTCTTCTGAATTGATTATTGCATTATTCATAGTATATTTTAAAATGTCTTTTTGTGTGCAGATAAGAAGGATGCTTGTTTTAATCTTATCGTATTTTGCGTGCACATATACTATTGATCTTGTTTCCTTGCTTTCTTCCATTTTTCATTTGTCTTCGTTTTTTGGTGAACTACCTGGAGGGTCACTCATGTTTACAAATCTGTACTTTTGCTAGGTTACAAATGCCCCAGAGATTCATTCGAATGGATTTCATGTTAAGTTTGATATCAGTAAAGGTCAGATTGGTTTTGTTCTGCCAACTAATATTCCTCCTTGTGACATGAAAATTTTCAACAAGCATGTAACTAATGGGGATGATCAACTAGATACTGCCAGCTGGAACACGTGCATTGTGCTTCCTTTCAAATCAAAACCTGAAGAAGGAATTCCTTTGGACTCATTGATGTCCATGTTTTCAGATCTCCATCCATCTTTGTTGCTATTTCTTCATCGCCTTCGGTGTATTATATTCAGGAATTTGCTTAACGATTCTATCACTATCTTGCGAAGAGAGAGTGTTGGTAATGGGATCATTCGGGTTTCACATGGCAACCAGCGAACAGATTGGCTGGTGGTTAGTCAAGAACTGAAGCCACACATTGCTCGTACTGGCGTACAATCTACAGAAATTGCCTTGGCCTTCACGCTGCAAGAATCTCCTGATGAAGGTTATACCCCACATCTAGAATTGCAACCTGTTTTTGCTTATCTTCCGTTGAGGACTTACGGGCTGAAGTTTATTCTTCAAGGTGACTTTATTCTTCCTTCTTCTAGAGAGGAAGTCGATGGAGATAGTGCATGGAATCAATGGTTGTTGTCAGAGTTCCCAACTTTATTTGTCAATGCTGAAAGATGCTTCTGTGCACTTCCGTGTTTCCAAGGGAGTTCGGAAAAAGCCGTTACTGCTTACTTTAGTTTTGTTCCAATGCCAGGTGAAGTGCATGGGTTTTTTTCGCAACTTCCTCAAATGATTATTTCTAAGTTACGTGCATCAAATTGCTTGCTTTTGGATAGGAAGAATGCTGAATGGGTTCCTCCCTGTAAGGTCTTGAAAGGTTGGGATGAGCAAGTGCGCTGCCTTATACCTGAAAGCCTGCTTTTCAGTCATCTCGGCCTTGGTTATTTGCATCAGGAACTTTTCTTATCAGATCCTTTAGCAAATGCTTTAGGGGTTCAGAGCTATGGGCCAAAAATTTTATTTGAACTCATGGTGTCATTATGTCGCTCCCATGAATGTATCAAGTCAATGGGATTGGACTGGTTGATCTCATGGCTTGTTGCTTTCCATGCTTCCTTGTCCATCCCTTGTACCATAGGTCAAAGTTCTTTTAATGGAAAAGCAGAATCTCAATATATATGTGCTCTTGGAAAAATTCCGTTCATTCCTCTTTCAGATGGATCATATAGCTCACTGGAGGAAGGATCAATATGGATGCCTTGCAGGGCCTTCAGTGATGGGCTTCATGATGAACCTCTCTATGAAGAGTTTCCTTATTTATATGCTGAGCTTCGTACAGTGAATCCACGCCTTATTTCTAGTCGGACACTAGATAGTAGAAGTATGGAAGAAAACCAAACAAATGTCGTTATTTCGATGCTTCGAAGGATTGGAGTCCAACGATTGTCAGCACATGAAGTTGTCAGATCACATATCTTGAAGGCCATACCTTATTATGGCATCATGTCCAAGGACAAGTGCTTGATGGCAGAATATCTGGCCTTCACAATGCTCCATCTTCAGTCTAACTGTGAGAGTTGTCACATTGAGAAGGCCGAAATGATTTCAGAACTTCAGAATAAAGCCATTGTTCTCACAAGTAATGGTTATAAATGCCCTGGCAAGGAATCGATACACTTCACTGAAGAGTTTGGTAGTCATGTTGATATAAAGAAAATAATTGAAGATACTGGTGTCTTGTGGAATGAAATTGACAACATCTATCTGAATTATCCTGCCATGGATACTTCATCTTCTAATCTTGTGAAGTGGAGGAATTTCTTTGTGGAACTGGGTGTAACTGACTTTGTGCAGATAATTCAAGTTGATAGGGAAATTGTAAGTGATTTTGGTTCCAGTGGGAATAATAGTATTTTTGATGGAAACCATAGTTCATCACGTTGCATTGTGAAGGATTGGGAGGCGCCCGAATTGGTCAACTTATTAACTGCTTTGTCGTCGTGTCAAAAGCATGACAAGTGTGAATACCTATTGAAAGTTCTTGACGACCTTTGGGATGACTACTTCAGCACGAAAGTGGCAAGATATGGCCCTTTCCACCCCATTGATAATGGAAAACCCTGTCAGCTGTCATTTATCAAATGTATGCATCAGTTTAAGTGGGTAGTATCTACTATGGACAAAGAACTTCACTATCCTAAAGATCTTTTCTATGATTGTGAGATAGTCCGATCTATATTGGGGCCATTTGCTCCATATGTAGTTCCCCAGGTTGGCTTCGGACTTTCTGATGTTATAATTTTTCCATGTGTGTTCGAGTTCGGGGGATATTTGTTAGAAGTTACATTTTTCTGCCCTACTTTTGTTTTGGTTTTTCCCTTTTGAATCTTCGACTGGAAGTTAAGGGGAGTAGATTTTTGTTGTAATTATCTAGTTCATTAGGGAACTTTTTTATTTTGATGTGGTCCCAATCCTTCATTCCAGTAAGCAATTTGAATGGCAGTCCTTACTGTAGCATCCCCAATCTGATCCAACATTGTTATATTGGACCATACAGGTGAAAAGTAAAAAGTTTTTGGATGTCATTGGATTTAAGACCCGTGTTACGCTTGATGCTGCTCTTGCAGTTCTTCAGTCATGGAGATCATCCAAAACTCCCTTCAGGGCCAGGTATGGTTTAGTTTATCATTTATTCCTTTATATGCACATGCCCATACACTCATTTGTCCTGTGCATGGTTGTCGTTTACCCTCTCAAATGACAGACAGACACACATTCATGTCAAACATCCATGCATTTTTGCAATCATCTGCTAATTCTTTGTTGTGGTCTACTCAGTTCAATTATTGTGATTGAAAAAATTAAAAAATAATCTTCCCGCCTGTAGATACCATTGTTATCCATGTTGCAGCAATTCATCTATGTACCTATTTTGTCTGATTTGTCTCCTTGTTTAACACCTTGGGTTTCCTTGATCATATACTTATTTTGGTATTGGTTGTTTGTCTTGCTTTTGTATGGCCAATGGCAGCACAGTGATTTCTGTCTGTGTAAGTTCCTTACTCTGTCATCATTTGTTTGTTGTATCTGTTACCTATTTGAATGAGAATTTATATTTAACAAAACATAAGTTGCAATTTGGTATTAATAGGTCCATAATTTTGGGGTAAATATGTATTTTTAAATCACTCCAGCCCCTTGTGTGTGCTTTCTACTTTTTCTACAGCATCTGTCAGTTTGGAATGGACTGGAGAAGTATCTAGATGCTGATCTCTCCTTCACAAAGCTGCCTGTTTGGATGATAGTTACTTCTATCAATGAAATATTTCTTTCGCTAAATTTAGTATATTCATTAGATTATAAATATGTTATTTGTTTGGCGGTTACTGTTATATATGCAAGTCTATATGCGTATTATGTTATATGTTGTTTGGATGAGTTGATCTTGGCACCACATTGACACCACTTCTCTCTTTTCATTGGTAATACAATGTATTAAGTTGCTCCAATTCTCAGTAGAAAGAATCCCACATTAATGTAAAATATTAATTCAATATTCCTTCCACAGAGATAAAAACAGGCAGTTTGTGATCAAAATAGGTCAAGAACATCCTTGCAATCTCCAGGGTAAGCTGTGAAGCTTGGTTTGGAATTTGTGTCATTTCTCTATCTCCTAGGAGCATTTGTGTCGTTGAAACAGTGGTTTTTATCAACGTCTTGTAACGCCTGCAACAAAAGTAAGGCAAGTACCTATCAAAATTTAACCACAACCAATAAGTAGATGCTATAATTAAAGATAAATGAACACTGTTTTTCATCCTATTGTTGCAGTATGCAACAATCAATAAAGAAAATTACACCCAATTCAAATACACCCAATTCAAAAATAACAACTAAGTAGACAATATAATTAGATATAAGAAAAACTCTTTTCGTCGTATTATTAGAGTACATAAAGATATGTCTGCCCAACACATTGAACATGAAAAAACCATGCTAATGATCTTTAGCTTGATCATTAGATACACCAGAACTTCAAAAATTCAAATAAATCTGAAAAACTCAATTTCATGTACAGTTCCTTGCCTTATGGGCCCACTGAAATATTCATCAATTCATCATTTCAATGCGCTGAAATCTTAAAGCGCTTTTATATAAGGATGTGGTTTCTACAGGGCCTAGCCCTTTTGAGAAAAAGTAAACCCTTACCTCAAGACCTCGTCCAGCTAACACTTCAGATATAAGTATACCCTATGGTGGCTCTAAATCTATTTATGAAATTTGTTGCTCAAAAAAGGTTATAGATCTCACAGATACCTGAACACTTGAAAATGGGATATGGAGAATGTGTTACAATATATATTATTTTTAGGGATTGGAATATTTATTTTTCACATCCATAATAGTCAAGGTGGAGATGATTGATTTGAAGGTTTTCTGACTCCAGAACTTAAATTCTTGGTCAGATTTTAGACACCGCTTGACCTTTTTTAATAAGGCCTAGGCTTTTTTTTATCCTTTCCCATTATATGAAGACTCTGGGAGAACATCATTGGCATGAGTTTAGAGACAAAATTGCAATTTTTGTAACATTACCAAGCAATGCATAAATTTTTTGATGAAGGTTAACATTGTATTACTGAGAGAGAATAGTACAATAGATAGAGAGCCAAGTTCACCCCTTAGGGGGTGAACTGGAAAGTATCATGTACAGAATGGGCTTATAAGACCGTCCTAAGTAAAGTTTACATGAAGCTTACAAAAAATAAGGATGGGGGGGGGGGGGGGGGCTAAACAAAGCATGAGAGGAGCTATGGAGACGTGCTGAGCCGGAGGCCTTGTGCAAAAACGGAGACGACCCCAGCTTGGTCGTGAAGTTGCCTACTAGCTCCCTCTTTTGCCAGATGGTACGCGAAGTCGTTGGACGTCTTCCATGTATGCCGCCATCAGACGTCCATACCCCTGCAAAGATGTTCAATTTCCTCAAATGTAGTGATGAGATACCAAGCGGGGGAGACATTTTACTAGCCCATGAGATAACATTTTTTGAGTCTCCTTCTACAAAGAGATCTAGTCCCCAAGAACGGTTAAACTTTTCATGCCTAGAAGGAGAGCAAAGGCTTCAGCGATTTGGGCTTCCATGGGGCCAAGGTGCTCTGAGAACTAAAGGATAACGTTGCCTTGGTAGTCTCTAAAGACCCCCCCAGCCCCTGTCGGTCCTGGGTTCCAATTAAACTTGATGGTTCCTTCTTGGGGTGGCTGCCAAAAGCTGGATCTCTGAGGTTGTCTTGGGTAGTGGAAGAGGATATTATGCCATTGAGGAACGAACTGAGTCCTTGGAATCCCAGAGAACAATTTGTGGTTTGCTGCCCAGAAGGAAACCAAAGATAAGGCCTTGTGCAGGAGGGCTGAAGTTTGTACTTTCGAGCTTCAGAAAATTCGATTATTCCTTTCCAGCCAAATATTCCACATGGTAGCTGCTAAGGTGGTCTTCCAAAGGGCTCTGCCAGCCTTCAGCCAAGGTGTATGAAGCTCTTTAGAAATGAGAGACTTAACTGTAGGAGGCATGACCCATTCGATGCCGAATAATTGTAAAATCTGTCCCCAAAGATCAAAAGAGAAATCACAGTGAAGAAAAAGGTGGGGGTTAGACTCCTCTCATCTTTTTCGCAAAGGGTGCATCTGTTGGGAAGATGAATCCCTCGTTTCTGAAGATGATCTATAGTAAGGGCTCTATGAGAGCAGGCTAGCTGGTTGAACGTTTGGACCTTAGGTGGGGCAAGGGTAGTCCACACTTTCGATGAAATAGTAGTGGGGTTGGTCGGGAAGGTAGGGGGTTGAGCTAATAATTTATAGAAAGAGGCCACTAAAAACTCACCCGAGGGAGTTGGGGTCCAAAGTATAACATCTCTCCCTAGGTTGGAAAAAAAGTGAGAGTGAATGCCAGAATGAAGAAGTTGGAATTGGGTGATCTCCTCTTCGGTAAGGTTCCTCCTAAAAGAAGGGTTCCAGGTTCGCCTTGCACTTGTGAGGACCACTTCTTCCGCCACTGTAGCTTCTTGGTTGACCGCCAACGAAAAGAGAGCTAGGAAAGCGTCCCTCAGAGGTGAAGAGCCCAGCCAAAGATCTGACCAGAATTTCACCCGAGATCCCTCTCTTGGAAGAAACCTTAAATGTTTTTTGAAGAGAGAGAAGGTCGAGGAGAAAGATTGCCATGCCTCTGAAGCGTTATACCTATGGGAATTGTCTGGCACCCGGGCTCCTTCAGGTATCCTATACTTGTGTCTGAGAACTTGAGCCCACAAGGAGTCTAGCTGGGTAGCTAGACGCCACCACCACTTGCCTAACAGAGCAAGGTTATGTTTTTGGAGAATCCTAATACCTAGACCACCCTAGTTTTCGAAAGGCAGATATTGTCCCAAGCAACCAGATGAAATTTATTCTTCTGAGCTTGCCCCGACCAAAGGAAGTTTCGCATAAGCTGGTTCAAACAATTAGCCACTAAAGCAGGCATGTGGAAAAGCGACATCAGGTAGACAGGAGAGTTAGATATCGTAACTTTTATAAGGGTAGTCCTGCCTGCCATAGAGAGAAGATGGCCCTTCCATCCAACCAAGCGCCTATCCACCCTATCGATAACTTGGGACCATTGTCTAGTTTTGGGTTTGCCTAGCCCAAGCGGGAGGCCAAGATACGTAGTGGGTAGGTCCTCCACTTTGCATTCCCAGTTGCAGATGACCCTCTAATCTCGGCATTAAAAATAGCTCCCCCCATCATTCTTGATTTTTCGAAGTTAACTTTGAAGCCGGTTGCTCTTTGGAAGCATTTGAGGAACAGGTACAGGTTATTCACTTCCCTAGGGGAAGCATCTAGGAACACCAAAGTGTCATCTGTGTATTGCAGATGAGTAATTGTAGGACCTAGTCTACTGCTCTTGAAGCTGGAGAGAAACGCTGCCGAAAACACTCGGGATAAGGCTCAACTAAAGACTTCGGCAGCTATAGAAAACAGAAAAGGTGGTAGAGGGTCTCCTTGGCGAAGCCTCCTAGAAGAAGAGAAGACCCCTCTAAGGGCCCATTGATAAGGACAGAAAATTTTGGGTGCGAGTAGCAACCACGCATCCACTTCCTCCAACGGCTACGGAAGCCCATTTTGAGCATCGTCTCTTCCAACCAGGTACAGTGGCAGAAGAATTCAACAGGCTGATGGGGCCAAATCCTTAATTTCCTCTGCTCCTTCCACTTTGGGAACTAATGCAATGAAAGTAGTGTTAATTGCTTTGTGCAGGTTACCCCGAAGGAAAAACTCATCGAAATAGAGTTTAAGGTTGGTACGAAAAATGTCCCAAAACGCCTTAAAAGGTGCTATTGGGAAACCGTCTGGGCCGGGGGCTTTGTCCTTAGCAAGAGCATCAATTCCTAGCAGAATCTCTACTACTGAGAAAGGTCTTTCTAACCACTGTGCCCTATCGTCAGAGAGACTCAAAAAGTCCAGAGATGACATTCTGGGTCTAGGCCCATGGGGAGCTGTGTAAAGGGACTTAAAAAAGTCTACAATCTAAGACCATGATCAAATTTCTTGATGAATTACAATCTAAACATTCGTAGAGAAAAAAGAAAAAAAGAATCACTACCACCACTTTACTAATTTTGAGAGAGATTAGGTTAGATAGATATTTTGATAGGCAGAAAGGGAGGAGGCAATATTGAGGAAAAGCAATCAAGTAAACTAATTAATTGATTGTAAGGACAAGCATTATGGATAAATAACCATTACAAGGTCAAGGTAATTGATTTATCGATCGGTTGATCTTTTCTAAGGCTTGAACTTTCGCAACTGTCTTATCATCGAGAGTGAGAGAATCTCTAATGGGTGTTGAAAGCGCTATTGGACTCTTGGGTCTTGATGATGGCCGAAAAAATTTAAAAATGACATCCTTTCTTTCTGTCTACTTCTTTTTTATTTAACTCATTTCTCTCGACTCGTGAATATGATCACAACAATGATGCAAAAAAAGGGACGAAGTCATTGAAATTGTTCCATACCTGAAACACCAATGGAGAAAAGGGTAAGATCAATATCAGGCACTTCCTTAGCCAAAAAGGATCAAGGTTTGGGTAAAGAGGCATCTTTGAGGAGCTGAATCACCCACTACGAAGGTTTTAATGGCTTGTAATTGATATGATATGGTTGAAGATCATAAAGTTTGAAACTGTGAAACCTTAGGATTAAAGCACTGCTATAATAAGTGAACCAATTTTGGAGCCCCAATTTCTCCAACAAACTCTCTGAAAACAAGATTGAATCTGGAAAACCCTAAACTCTTGAACCGGAGTTTCTGCAACAAATGCCCTCAAAAAGAGGGGATTGAATACTCAATTTTCTTTTTCTGATATGGTTATGGTTATTGATGGGATTGTCCATGCTAGTTGTTTTCATCTAGTTGAATTTGGAGGTAGAGTGTGAAGCAATTCCCGACTCTATGACAATCCATAGCGTGGGATCGCTAGGCCACCACCATCTAGAAACATAGGCACATACGCCATTTGTGTTGCGATAGCTTTGTGTGTGTGCGTATTTCATTGTTTTTTTGGATGGGCGGGGGGGTGGTAGGGCCAATGTTCACAAAATGTGGAGGGTGAGCTCCTCATGACCGAGGTGCCGCAAAAAGAAAGGGTGGAACGGGAGTTGGTTTAATATATGATATAATAGACAAATATAATAGGTGGGGGTGTTTGTGTGTGTGTGTGTCTATATATATATATATATAGATAAATATATATGGACAATGATTTCATGCAACGGCTGTATAGTATTATAATGCAACAACTTTCAAAAACCATATTAGTGTCATTTGTTTTATCCCAATTTTTACATGTACACTCTTCTCATTCAATTGAACAATCACAAAAAAACAAAATTTGAAAATGCACCCTAGAAAGTGTTATTTTAGCCCAATCAACATAGGCCGTCCATTTCGTTAAGTGATTAGATCTAGGCCTTAGAAGGATTTTTTTCTTTTCAAATTTTTTGGATAGCTTTTTTTATCATGAGATGAACAATGTTGAAAAAGAAAAAAAATGTTTTTGAGTTTGTAAAGCTCTAAATCATGAAATTCATAAAATGGACGGTCTAGATTCAATGTTAGAGGGGACTCATATTTAACCATATCTATGATGCAAATTGAATTTTTTTTTTTTTTTAAATTGACTATTGGGATGATGAGAGGGTATGTACAATTTTTTAGGTGATAGAAATGCTACAAACATGGTTTTCTAGAAGTGTGGTTGCATTATATTATTATACAAGCGTTGCATAAAATCATTCCCCTTTATATATATCATCATCATAGCCTTTTCCCAATCAATTGAGGTCAACTACATGAATCCTGGTCCGTCATTCTGCTGTATTAAGGGCCATACTCTCAGTGAAGCTATAAGTCCCCATATCTTTTCTCACTACTTCCAACTATGTCCTTTTGGGCATCCCCTTGGCCCTGTTTTTAGCCTTCCACCTGAACTGACTCGCACCTCCTAACATTTGTTGTACTGGGTCTGCACCACATATGGTCAGCCCACCTAAGTTTACTATCTCATCTTATTGCTTATTGGTGCCACGCCTAAATTTTTCCGAATGAATTCATTTCGAGTTCTATCCCTTCTTGTCTTGCCACTCATCTATCTTAACGCCTTCCAATTTGAGGAGAGCCATGCCCTTATCGTATATTTGTACATGCTGTTGATGCCGAAATAAAAGGAGTAGCTATGTGGAGTGCAGGATAAGGGCCGTAACTCAGTGCTGGTCCTGCCTAAGCAGGGTCCCAAGAGGGGTGGGTTAGAAACGGCCCTAACCTCTGGCTTATGCACAAAGTGGCCGTTCTCAGGACTCAAACCTGTGCTCTTGCACTGGCTACCTGAGCTTTTACCATCACACCATGTGACGGCCCCTGAGTGGAAGATAATAAATTTAAAATTTTTCTTTTTCTTTTATTCAATATACCTGAATTCTACTTACATGGGCCACTGTACACTGTTGTAAATCAAATTTAAGACCTTAAACACAACCTAAGATCTTTACTTTTATTGCCAAAGCAAATAAAAACCATTCAGGAGCAATAAACAATCTTCCACTATAGTTTTGAGTACAATATATGTTCCTGAAAATTCACATAAAAATATGAAATAATACTGAAAGATAATTAAATCTACTTGGAAGACTTACTAGGGGAAAAAGTTTATAGAGACCCAAGGCTCTTACAATCAAATTACAGGCCACCTCAAAAATTTCCCTAGAAGAGGTTGTTTTGATTATCAGATATCCTCAAATTGATCATCTCGACATCAAGATGCATCTACATGAGAAAAATTGGATTTCAAGTTTTGAAAATAGTGCATCTTGTAACGCATTTTTTGGAACCAGTTTTCAAGATTTTTAAGTTAGATCTACTCGATCTACACTATTTTTGGGACTGTAAATGTTATAATTAAATATAAAATTATATTTTAAGGCTATCACAAAGATTTCTAGTTTTTTTTTTTTTAAGCTGAAAACAAAAATTTCCAGTATTGAAACCACCTTTCTCTACACTATTTGAAGGTGCGCTTTACTTTGATTGTTTTGAGCCTCGGCTCTATACAAACCGCATCCCTTACTAGGAGGTGCCTGGAGTTAAACACTTACAGGTCTTGATCCACCCCACACCCGATTCCCTAACCAATGACCACTTTTGTCCTTTTTAATCTTGGTGGAATTTTAGAGATGGGAAGCTTTCATAGGCAATATCCCTTACTGTAGGGTTTTAGAGAGCATGGAAACCTAACTAAGGTTTATAAGAACCCTTAGGAACAAATTAGGGTTAGGATCCTCCTATGGCTGGGCATACCCTTTTGTTCCCTCCAAACAGCAAAAACCCTAATTAGGGTTTCAATATGCCACCCTTGTCTTATCAAATTGGCATGACCTTTTTTGGGAGGGAGAGAGAAATACGAAAGTTTAATGAAAGAGAGAGAGAGACTTGGTGCATGGAGGGGTGAGAAATATGTGTTTTAAGCAAGAGGGGCTCAATGGTGTTTAAATAAAAAGAATTTCTTCTCCTATTTGGATCAGAGTTTCTTCCATTGGCATTGGCTATCCAATGAAACAACTTCACCAATGGAACTTCGAAAATCTATGGGGTGAGAGAACGAATTTGAGCCATCCCATAATAATCAATCCAAACTTTCCTAATATTTTTCCATAATCTATAAGAAGACAAAATAATTAGGGTGTTGGTCAAACCAAACTCCTAATTAAAACAATCTTTAATATTTAAAAGATTCCCCTAAAATAACTTTTGACAAAAAAATGTTACATAAATAAAAGAAAGAGGGTGTGCCACCCAAGAGAGATTAAGCGGTCCCCACAATGGCCCACGTCCCACTCATGGGTGGCACACATGTGGGGCTGGATCTTGGGCCTCACATGGGCCCTTATAAATTTCAGAAATTACAAAAATACCATTTTAAAGGATTTTACAGCAGAAATAAATTTTAAAAATTCTGAAAAATTTGTGAAAACCATAAAAACATTTGTGATGCAAAAATAAAGTATTTTAGAAGTGGACTGGTACCAATTAGTCAAAATTAGCGACAATAGCGGCATCCCACTTAACCCGAGAACCATGATCCACTACGATTTTCTTGTCCAACCCAACAAAGACGCATGACCCACAGTCTTGATGAAGGGGCTCATAATTGGCTTGTCAAAGTTAGACAATAAGCAGTAGAACCATGATTATGGAATGTTGATAGTCTCCCCTTTTAAAAGCAAGTCCAACACATGTCACTACAGTGCAAAGGGGGCTCTCTCTATACACGTGTGCACGTGTCCCTCTATAGGGTTGCTTCACAGTAATGCAGTTATCATGTATACATACCGTGCGGGAGGTTGTTGAGGCTTTGCCCTTTTCTCTCACAGGCCTACAACCGTACACAAGAGACTATATATTTCTCTTGGCCTACAAACATCATCCCTTGGTATCTTTCCAACCTCAACAAGGGATGACCCACTGTAAGCCCTTCTTGGTAGTGCCATGTGCCCTGATGTAAGGGTTTTGGACATAACCAGGGCTATAAACCGCCAACCCATGGTCAGTCAACACACAACCTCCCATTGAAGTGCATATTCCACTATAAAATATCATTTTTACTAGCTCTCTAGGCTTCTAAAGGCTACAAAACCCAATACCAAAGTACCCGAAGTAGAAAACAAGAGTGTAAAATTTGACTACGAATTGTGCTGAATTGTATTCGTAAGTTGCATAGTTACACAAAGTATGTAGGGGTGGCAATGGACCTAGACTCGACCTGGGTCCAGCTATGGGTCCAAGAATTGGACCCGGCGGGTCAGGTCCAGGTCCAAATATTGGACCCGAGCACTATTCGGGCCCGGATCTGGGTCCATGTGGACCTAACCCGGACCCTACTCTATTAGTGTTATTATATGAATAAGGAAAATGGTTTTGATAGGGCTGCAGACCAACCAAAATAAGTGAAGCCTCACCTCAAAACTCATCAAAAATTGAAATTCAAGCATTGGAAAGCCTTTGCATCGATCATCTTGGCTTGAACATTATGGTTGTGGAAAAAATTTAGGTTTTCAAGCGCGAAAAATAGTGTATGTTGTATCAAAATATCTAGACCTTCCATTGCACCCTAAAAATAAGTGCTTAGAGATTTGCCAGATCTTTACATTTTTTGAGTTTCAAATTTCATTGTCGATGTTGGAAATTGATTTTAGAGTCGTCGTGGAGATTTTCATTGCTAGAAGTGCTTTCCGGACTAGGATTTGAGATGAGGCTTTATTTTGTTTTCATAAAGCCTAGGCCTTGTAGAAACCTCATCCTCTAAATAATATTTAATAGATAACATTTTAATAATACTTTATTGAGAGTTAAATAAAGATAACTATAGTTATAATATTTAAATATGGAAGCATCTACGAAACGCCTATAGGTGAAGTTCTACAGTACTTCACCTGCACCTCATCACCATCCAAAGTTCATCACACCGTCATAGTCGTCTGGTAGTATTTGAATTTTTATAATTATTGTACTAATCATATTTATCTAAAATTTGCGGCGCGCGTACATATGACCATGTCGCACCAAAATGAAATATTAAAAAAAGAATAGTCATAAAATAAAATGATGAAATTACCCTTGAAACTTTATTGGGGTATTTTGCATAATTTTTATCATTCAAATTATTTGTTTTATATTTTATTCATGTGCATCTCACTAAGGCGCACACACCTACAAAACTTCAGATCATTATGATTTGTGAAAAAATATTAAAATTCAAACACTATCAGACATCTGTGACCGTGTGATAAACTTTGAACGGTGATAAAACCGCAGGTGAAGTACTGTAGAACTTCACTTATAGGCGTTTTGTAGTGTTTTCCTATATTTTAATATTTTAATAATATTTAATATATAATATTTAATTAATATTTAAATAAAGATAACTATAGTTATAATGTTGAAATATACATGTATGTATGTATTTAACGTAACATTTCAATATATTTAAATATATTTTTTTTTATTTTTGGGTCGGGTTTGTGTCCAGGTCCAATTGGGTCTAGGTCCAGGTCTGATAACTTTGGGTCTGGATTCAGCCTGACCCGGATCCAACCCAACCCGTTGCCACTCCTAAGAGTATGTTATTGTTCATTAAAATAAAGAAAAGATGGTTACATGTGGACAAGAGGATGCTTCTTATAAAATTGCTACAAATAATTCCGTGCAGTGCGTTCTTTTTTTTTTTTGGGCAACAGATAAAGATGTACAATGTAGGCCAAATCTGTCTGTAACTAGTGTTTCCAACTGCAGTGGGTGTGTCAGTTACTGTCATTATTTAGTTTGTATTTTTTGGCCTCCCAAATCATTCTCTCCTTCAATTTTTCATTTAAATGTTTTTCTTGATATCCTGTTGCATCCTCATCATCTTTCATTGGGGGTCTGTGAATTACTGCACTGGGGTGGTTTGCATTGTTTGCTCTCCAACTCATTTGTCTGCTTTAATAAATAGTTTGCTCATTATCCTGTTGCATTCTACTTCCTTTTTCAAATTTTGATTCTAATTGCAATTATTTGTGAATTGGAGTTTGATGTTACCCACTTCACATTATGTTTGCCTCTGAGTCTAGCAACCTTTTCCTTCTTTCGTCTAGCCATCATCAGTTTTTTATTTCTTAATAATTAAATGACTCAATATTGTCTTAATTTGCCATTTCTAGATTTATTAAAAAATTTCTGCTTTAATGAGGATGTACTTGTTTAGTTCTAGCCTTGTAAGTTCATCAGTCTGAAAAACAATGTTGCACCCTTTTATGTCAGCATAAAGCAGATGTCCCGATTTTACTCCTTCATTTGGGACGAGATGACTAGCACAAAGACGAAGATTGAGGCATTAAATTCTGGGGCCTGTATATTTGTACCATTTGCAAAAGTTGCTGATGTCGAGCAACTTGTACCAGGTGTGTTTTTGTCAACCAGTGAGGTGTATTGGAGTGACCAAACTGGTTGTGTTGATCGAACAAGAGAGATTCTACTTCACCACGCCAAGATAGATGATGATAAATGTAACTCAGTTTATACCTTGATTCATTTCTATGGTAGTAGTCTTCATGATTTTTTTGTGGACGGCTGTGGGGTACGTGAGGTTCCTCGTTTTGGTTGTTATCTTCAGCTATTGCTACAATTATCAAGAACTGCACCACCTTCTCAGTCCGCAAATGTTGTAAGTAGTCATCCTTTCACTGTTTTTTTGTCTCAGAAAATGCTTTAAAAAGTATATGTTTCTCTAGGGAAAAATAATGCCATTGGAGCAGAAACCCTGTGGCTAAAATATCATTGATTTTGCAAAATATGTAGATCCTTATTGAACAAGGAAGCTGATTTGCTCTCTTTACCATTTCTGAAGACCCACCTGCATATAAATCCTATTCAGTGCTTTTATTTGTGCCGGTTTGGGTTGGGGGGCATGATGCAGTTTCTGCTACCTAGCAGTCTGTGAAGGTTCATGGATGGGGCAGTGTTGTGTATGTTCTCTCTCTCTTCCACACACCAAAAAATAAATAAATAAAAAAGAAAGAAAAAAGCCACACAAAGAGTGGATAAAGGTATTGTTTCTTGTCGGCAGTTAAGGCTGCAAGTCGCTGGTGTTGACTTTATAAGACCCTCCTCCAAAGGTCGCACCGTTCGGTTAATGTGCATTCATGCACGCAAAAATGTGTACAAGAGGGGGAGGGGGTGCATTGGAGTAGTAGTTTTTTTTTTTTTGGGTGTTTGGGGATGGGGAGGTTGTTGATGTTAGGGCTGAAAGTTCTGTTATTTTAATGGTCTCACTGGTAGAAATGGTTTGTTTACTTGGTCTCCTTTTATATATATATATATATATATATATATATATATATATATATATATATATATATATATTTATATATTTATATATATATTTTTTTTTGGTGGGGAGGGGTTAGGTAGGTCAGCACAAGAAATGAATCTGTGAATGTGGTAACATTGTAAAGGAACTGCCACCACTGTAACCATCAATCTGGGTGCCCAGTTCCCAAACATGGTATTTTCTCAATAATGGTTGGTTCTGTCTACTTTCTCAAAAACATTGCCAAGAACATTTTAGTGATAGCAGATTTTATGTAACTATTGAAAGGTTGAGTTTCGTCCCTTTCTTTTATTGAATTGACAAGATGAGTGCAATATATTATCTGGTATGAATTATCTGTTCTTTTTCTTTGTACAGGTCTCCCAAGTATTTCTAAAGTTGGCTGACGATATTCAATCTGGATTAGTGGAGTCCCAGGAAATTTCACACTTCAAAGACTGCCTTTGTAAGACAGATTTTACCATATTGCCGACTATACTAGATAGATGGGTTTCTCTACACCAAGATTTTGGCGTCATTTGTTGGTGTGATGATGAAGAATTACGAAAGCAATTCAAGAGTGCTAGTAACCTTGACTTCGTGCATTTTGGTGGTCTTGATGAGGGAAAGGGAACATTTCAAGTGAAGCTTGCAGCTTTAATGGGAACCATTGGGGTCCCTGTTCTTTCAGAGGTAAAGTTACTAGCTTTTAGTTTGGTGTGAGGTTTATGTTGTTAGATTTCACTACTACTGGCTTTGAATTAAATGCTTTTTCAGATTTTTTTTGCAATGATCAATTTGGACCAAAACTGTGTGTAGCACACAGCTAGTTGATGAATACTGTAATGTTGTTTAGTTGTAGGACTGGAACAGAGTTTGTGGCATACTTTCCCAAAAGTCCAATACATGATCTAGCAGCTTTTGGTTCTTGCCTGCTGTAAACATGATGAATTGGTCTTTCAATTGTATGTTTATCAAATATACATTTACAGCTTCTTATACGTGCTTATTTGCAGGTAGTATCTCGTGAGGCAAAATTTTACGGTGTTTCAGAATGTGAAGAGAAAGCTTTACTGGTGAACTGGATTATTCCTTACGTCCAGAGGTATATTTATGAACTGCATCCTGAGACCTATCTGCATTTGAAGATTTCCATATTTGAGAGCTTGAATCAACTGCAAGTTATCGGAGTTGAAAAACTATTTTACAAGCGGATGGTGAAAAGCTGTTATATTGCCTCGAGGAATCGATATCAGTGCAGCTGCTTATTAGAGGTATGGGCTTGCTTCCAAATGATAGAAATGTGCATATTTTAGTAGCCGAACGAGATGTAAATGTCGAAATGTCTGTATCTTCACATGCTTCAAATGGTCCCTGTACCCCTATTGTTTTCAGTGATATCCACATGGTCCATGTATTTTGCTGATGCCCCCCCAGCTCAGCTTGTCCACAAGCTGCCTTTGAAAGGAAATCTTGCCTGATTATCCCAAGACATGATTTCTTTGTCTGTGCTCATCCCTTTGATTATGCTATTGTTTCTGCGGCATCAAATCTCAGGATAATTACACGCACACTTCTAATAGATCTACTACCTTTTCTCCCCCCATTTTCTGCTCTCTTTCTGTTTTTCTTTTTTCTTTTTTCTTTTTTAATTGGGCTCCCCTATGGTTCTAATGGCATAACATACCAACCATGCAACAACTCATGGAGCAAGATCAACTAGTGCTTCTAATCCCAAAATTCTAACTTTTCATTTGGTGTCATCTTGTGAAAATGCAGGCTTGCTGTAATGTGTAAACTGGATTGTAATCTATGTCACAATGACACTGATACAAAGAATTCGTGTCTCACTCGGATTCCAAGCATCTTTCTCACCTACTTATATACCAAAGTCCAGTATAACATGTCCATACATATGCCTGTATACATATTTATATATAATTAATTTGTGATTATTCTGTAATTTAATTAACTTAATAAATGAAAAGTTGTGTTCAAATCTGTGTGTCAACAGCGCAGACCTCTCCAGAGTTCTGGACACACGTGTCTAAATGATAAACACACGTCCAAATATTGGACATTTGTAAATATACTTGGACACAATTCCAATATTTGGACAAATGTTTCAATTTTTGGCACATCAAGAGACATGTTCGACATATAATTTGTGTAAAACAAATTGCAGATATGCCTAAGCCGCATCTAGCATTGTCTGTAGTGTCAGAAAATGCATATTGGACACTTCTTTTGTGTCAGACATTCCAAAATGTGCTCAACACATGTATCGTTTGTATTGGAGATGGTTTTACCCATACTGATTGTTGGAATGTTGTTATGTGAAAATGAAATATAATTTTTTGATGGTTTTGTAACTTTCATTGTTGCAACAATTATCAAATCATCATACTCTGAATTATGAGTTTGAAACCCAAGCCTACCCACAAGTGTTTGTGTGTGTTACGGTAGTCTGAGCACAAAATTGCTTGATAACAAGTACATTGCATTACTGTTCTGTTTTTTCAGTTTTTCCAACCAGAGTCTTTCTCATCCCTCCATGGTCATGAGACGTGACATGATGCATGACAAGTCTTTCTCATCCCTACATTGCATTACTGTTCTGGCTTTTCAGTTTTTCCAACCGGGGTCTTTCTCATCCCTGCATGGTCATTAGACGTGACATTATGCATGACAAGTCTTTCTCATCCCTCCATGGTCATTAGACGTGACATTATGCATGACAAGTCTTTCTCATCCCTACGTTGCATTACTGTTCAGGTTTTTCAGTTTTTCCAACCAGAGTCTTTCTCATCCCTCCATGGTCGTGAGACTTGTGACACGATGCATGACAAGTTGAATGGTCTAGAGATGTGTTACCAAAGAGTGGTTATGTTACACCACATACTCCTATGCCTACTCTCGAGTCTCAATGCTTCTGCGTAAGTAGTAATCTCCATATTTGATGTCCTTAGTTCTCATTAGCCCTCTATTTCTTGTGATTACAGGGAACCACCTTATACCTCACTCAAGATGCCAACAACCACTCTATTTTCCTGGAGCTATCTCGCGTTTTCTTTGGTGGGCGAACGGACCTTCACCTTGCAAACTTCCTTCACATGATAGCGACCATGTCTGAATGGGATTCAGCTGAAGAGCAGATAGAATCTTTCATTATCAAGAATCAGAAGGTCCCAAAGCTCCCAAGTGAAGAAGTTGTTTGGGTCACCCCACAACTATCACGCCCAAAGACATCTTCCCCATTATCTGGCTTGCCGCCCATCATGGATGAGTGCCCCTCAAACTCAAAACCAAAACCGGGCATCACTTCCTGTTGGCCCCCAGCTGATTGGAAAGCCGCTTCGAAAATCCACAAGAAGAGAAAACATGTTAGATGGGCTCATGTCAAGCCTCTTGGTGAGTCTCTGGATGATTCTATCGAACAAGATGAGAACGCTTTTGCTGAAGATCCAATGGTCGATGCCATCCCGATTGAGATCGATGACGATTTTATGGTGGAAGATGATTCTGCTGCCTCAACAGCTCTAGCCTTGGAGCATCCAAACTCTCCAAAAGATGAAATCCCATCAAATGAAACTTCGGAGGAAGAAACTCCATTAAAAGAAGCTCATAATGAGCCTAATGACAAAGAAAGCACTTCCTATGGGGAACACATCGATGGTTCAGCCTCCACTTTGGCTCCACGAGAGCAGCTTCGAGTGGGTACCCCCAACAAGCGTCAACAGCTGTTAACAGGCAGACTGGGTGAAGTCATAGCATACACGTACTTTATTAAGAAATATGGTTCAGGAGCAGTTAAATGGGTGAACCAGGGGAATGAGTCTGGTTTGCCTTATGATGTGGTTGTAACACTAGGAGAAACAGGCAATAAGGAGTACATAGAAGTGAAGTCCACCAGTTCTAGGAGGAAAGACTTCTTTGAGATATCCGTTAAAGAGTGGAATTTTGCAATGGAAAAGCGTGATTCTTATAGCATCGCCCATGTGGTTGTGGCTCCTAATAGACAAGATACAGTTACTGTTTTGAAGAACCCTTTGAAGTTGTGTCAACTAGGTAAGCTGAAGCTCGCTATTTTAATGCATCTGTAACAGAAGCAGCCATAATTTTCAACATAAATCATGTCAATTTTCCAGTGTCATCTGATGCTTGGTTTAGGTAAATTTGAATTCTCTTCAAATGTGCTTAATGGGAAAGATTATTATACCAAACAAATATGGTTATACATTAGTGGAGCATCTTTTTCGTCACTTCCTCATTGGAGACTGTCCTTCGGAATACTGAATAACATATTTTCCATTGAATTATGGTACATTCTCCCTTGTGGCACTCATCTCAAGTCCTTCCACATGACTGAAGGGGATGATGGAGCAAGTACCCAAGCAATCTCAAACACAAATTCCAGCTGCCTGTGTTATTTTTGCCCATTTCTTTTTCTTCTCTTAAAAGATAAAGAGGGAGAGGGAGAGCGAGATAGAGAAGAGAGGGATCTGAGTATCGGTAGATTGTTGATTGCCACATAAAGCCAATTATTAGTCTCGTGAAGACATGCAGGTTACTACCAGACGGACAATGGGCATGAGAGCGTGAGAAGGGGATACTTGTGAAACAACAATATTGAGCTACTTATTTTCCCGGCCGTGTTCGAGGCAGATGCATGGCAGGTTGGTTTTGTATTCTAAAAATATATTGTGGACTATGGACATTGCGAGAGTGTAAGGGGATGCTGGTGTTAAAACAACATGAGCTAATTATTTTTCCGGCTTTGTTCAAGGCAGATGCATTGCAGGTTGCTTTTGTATGCTAAAACTGAATTTTGGCCAAGATGTGAATTAAATTTTTTATTTAATCAATTCCTTCTTCTATTTATTGATTATATTGGTCACTATTGATTATTGGGTCCAAGGCAACATTTTAGGTTATTGATATGCTTTGGTGCTCGAGAAGACCACCATAGAGTCGCCACTGACCCTCTGACCTCGAGGTCTTTAATCCAGCATATGGTACCTCACAAAGATCGATCGAGTACTTATTGACGTATGTTGTTTACTCTCTCAACATAGAAACAGGAGGGTCTTTCCGCTGTCCAGGGTTGGAGTGCAAGATGACGAGAGTGCAACATGGATCAGCTACGACAGGACCTCTTGGATCAAATGAAACAGCCCCATAGCCCAGAGAGAGTAATTTTCTTACAATTAAATTTTTTTACCTGTATGGGCTATCAATTCCATACAAAATACCTATGTTATGCCTGAGTGCATTGGAAAGGTACAAGTATGCATCCGGTTTGCCGGCAACTGGCAATGATATGATGATGCCTGCAAGCACTGGGTTGTTTTTTCATCTTTATAACCAAATATTACAAATGCCACGCTTCCCTGGTGCATCTTATTTATCTATGGAAACCAGTTTTCAGATTGGATTAGGAGAAAGTGGCAGTTGCATTATACATTGGAATTTTGAGGAAGCATTCTACTCTTCCGTGTTCAATTGACATGAAATCTTTGATCATTAAAGTATAAGACTAGATGGCACCCCTACCATATTTTAGCGAGAGAGAGAGATTATCCCCACCCTGATTTAGGGTAGTGAGATTATCCCCATCCTGATTTAGAAGAGAGAGATTATCCCCACCCTGTTCTAAATCATTTATAATGGGGTGGTTTGTATGTAGCTGAAATGAATGAGAAAAATAAGTTGGAGTAAATGATTATTCCCACCATGCCCATTGTAAATCGTTTAGAATGGGGTGGTTTGTACGTAGTTGTTATGAATGAGAAAAATTAAGTCCGAGTAAATGATTATCCCCACCCTATTCTAAATGGTTTAGAATGGGGTGGTTTGTACGTAGTTGAAATTAATGAGAAAATAAGTAAACACTATCATACTCCATTGCGGCTGACATAAACATTACAACCTTAACGTTATGGTTATCTATAAATTTAGTACTATCTTGTAAAGTGTGTCACTTTTTTACGATGTCTTAAAATACATATTAAATCTACACTGTCTAATTAAAATAACATGACCGTCAAGGAACTGCAACTTTAAAATGCCTATAAAAATAAGGATTGAGGCTGTTGATGGTTAGAATGTGTGACAATTATAGCATCACGTGAATCCCATTACTTTACTGCACAAAAGATGTCCATTAAAATGACCGACTGGGTTGGTTTGTAGTCTTACCACAAGTCTTGCCCAAAATACTTGGTAATAGAGAGCAGACGCAGAACTGTTTTCAGGACATTTGAGCATTAAAAATTTCTTTAGGACACTCAAGGTCATTTAGGCCGTTTGTAAGGTGCAAAGTGCCAACCGAGTGTACAGGTACTCAGTTATGCACAATGCTCATGAGGTGATGTTCAACCATGTTATGGAATTTGCATGGAGAGGGAATTTGCATATTTGCTGAGGGACCTCATTGTTGGGCAGTGTTGAACATAGACAAATAGATAATTTACTGAAGTTCTTTCCTAAATCTTGTACTCCTAAATGCCCAATTTACCAATAATTTTTGTTTCGAATATAAAAAGAGAACAAAGTGATTCATTTCCAGGGAATTCATTGGTCTTGTAATGCTTTCACTTCGTACTCATGGGAAATTTGCAAAGGAGTGTCCTTAGAAACTGGCCTCTCATCAGTCCAGAGCTCCAAGTTACAGGTGCCAGTCCCCCAATGGATCAGACACTTTGCGACCTCCTTTATATTGAACCTGTTAACCAAACACAATCCTGCACACTTGTCCACCAGCATCCACTCACCTGGAAAAGAAAAAAAGAATTGAGACCATATACTTTTAGTTTAGCATTTTTCTGTAGAATGATTTTCTGATCAAACGAATGATTTTTGGGGGGCTAAGAGGGATCAATTTGTTTCAACATCAATCCATGGGGGTTAAAATAGTGGAAGATGAAGTATTGTCAAAAAAATAGAGGCTGTTATTTCACATTTTATTTTTACCTGAAAATAGGTGTACTGGGCATCTTGCCTGAGTACGGGCGAGAAACAGCCCGATACCCCACCAGTCCTCCCTAGCCGAATCAGGTGATTCTGAGTCGGCTTGGCAGTTTTCAAAACCCTGGTGAATTCAAACGATATAGATGACTTTTCTAGGATGAGGGTAACATGAAATTATAGCGGTGTATCTTCCATTCTTTGGCTTCAAGTAAATCCGCCCTCTCAGGCATTTTTCCAACAAACCCAAATATTCCCCAAACTTTTAACATGGAAGTGTGCCTGCATATATTAAGTTTCAAACTTACCATTAGGCAGGCTGCTCCCCTCTAGCATCTGTTCTCCAGATTCTGGCTTAATTTCACACGTTACTCCATCAATGGAAGTGAAGGCAACACAAACCTCTGTTGGATGCAAGATTGTAAACATTGGGTGCACCCTCAAGCAAACCAGCCTTCAATAAAAACCAATTATGAACTGTTAGTATCCATATGTTTAATGATACAAGAATTCAACTCAAAGAAGTAACCTTTCATGCATCATAACAGAGATTCTTGAACAGTATCTCAAACAGGCTTTATTTTATTTCTTTCTCATTTGAATATGATTGAAGAAAATGAGAAAATCCAGAAATTTCTCTCTTTGTTTTTTCTTCCTAGCATATTTCAAACTCACCAAGAAGAAAAAGTCACCCAATTTCTTATTTGTATGTGTGATGCCAATCCTTGAGGATCAATACTTATTTGTGATAATGAGTGAGATGCCATACCTTGAGAATCCACCTGAACCAGCACCAATACTACGTGCAACAATGGCAGACTCAATCGTGAAAACTTTGGGATTTTCTCTTGGAATCCGAAAACAACGTTGTAGAACTAATCCACCTCCAATATCACCTTCTAAAGCAAGAGACGACTCCTCCCCAGACTGCTCTAGCTTCCTCCTGCATCCTCATCAGAATACAACATGTTACCGAGATTAAATAATTTTTTCTTTTGGGAAATATACCATGATTCAATGGAAATAATTTTTGTTTATAAAGTGAAAATGCAGTTATGATAAATTTCATGCTAGCAACCTAAATGGTTTCATGTTATTGAAGAATAAAGAAATAGCATTTAAGATCAATGACCAGAAATTGTAACAATTCTATGATCATGTTTTATGCAAAAATCTGGTGATTCAGATCCAAAATCACTTGTAGTTATTGAGCCTAAATAGAATGAAATAAAGCTTCGGTGATTCAAATTCAATTTTCATGGACAGAGACTCTCCCTACAACAGTGTCCACTAATTCATGCAAGAAGCAATGCAAGGTTCTTCACTAATAAGAATCCTTGGTTACCATGGTTATCTAGATTAGGCAATATCCATTGCAGTGGCTGTTCTAGAGCACCACCACCCTATGAGCTATATCCCAGGGGTGAAATATGCAAGCAAAAGTGACCATTCTGATATGGAGAACTCACTCTGTAACTGTGTATTCTTCAGAGCAACCAGCAGAATGGAATTCAACTCCACTGTACTCCTCATAGCCTTCGATCTCGATCCTGCTGTGAAGCCATTGAGTGCCTAAAACCAAGGAAATTAAGTCAGCTTCAATATATGGACTAGAAACACAAGGATCGGTAACTAACTGCTAACTGCCATTTGAAGTTCTCCTGAAGTAGTAAGTCCCAAGCTAAAGGAAAGCAACTTTGTCTTCAGCCATATGACATGATAAATTTGATGCATTAGAAAGAACTTCATGCATTTTAATTGCACCAACCAACACGCCTCTGCAGCTAGTGAATGTGTATGAAGATAATGACTCTAAACAAAATCATATAAACCCCTGCCACAGAAGCAACTGAAAAACGGGAGTTTGCAGGTCCCAATTACTAAATAAACTGGGCTTTCTCAATTATACTTGAATCGTGAAAACCTACTCTGAGCTTATACATGGATAAGAAATCTTACCAGTTGGAGCATGTGACATAGATATCATCCGGCCCCCTATCCAAGGTACTATCTTTAGTTCCCATTCCCCACTATTCAATTCAACAGGAGTCCTTGAAAGTTCTACTCCCTTGTGATCAGAGTACTTCTCTACATCAGGAATACATTGGGAATTTTCTGCAATTGAATTTAGATCATGTTTAAGTAACAATACTTCAGTGTCCGTAGGTTAAGATGAAAACTCAAGCAAACACAAAAAGATTAAGTTCCCTGTTGCAGATTAAAGGAACTCCCCAATATCAACATTGTGGTTTAGCTTACTACTATACAAACTATCATTAACCAGAAGTATTGCAGACCCATGACAAAACACCCTTCAATTTTCATTATCTGGACATCATATTTTGTTACTAATACAAACATACCAGCCAAGGAACGTTCTCAAGAAAGAAATATACTTATGAAGTAAAGATTGTTTGGAGACCGAGGAGTATCAACAATGGGCAGATGACCATGTAAGTGAGTTTAAGAAACAATTTCGTGTAGTCAAGCATTATTATTTTTGTATTGAAGTGTTGATAGAATTATTGCTACAAAAAGTGACATAGATAACCTAAAAAGAGTGGAAAGGATATACAGAATATTAAAGACAATTTGAATCACAGTTAGATATAGAAACATACCCATAAGGCTTTTATATTGATTTGCACTTGCAGATACTAATTTGGAAACTTCATCAGAAGAAGGCATGACAATCCGTACTTCCTCCCCATCCAGACCCCAAGCATCAATCTTTTGTGCAGAAATATTTCAATAAATGTTAAGCATAATAAAAGATGTCCCCCAATGAATTCCATAGATCGAAACAAATACATAGCAACCAAAAACTTTACATGCATATTGTACCTTAGCACCTTCACCAAGCAATAATTGCACATGAAGGCTGCGTCTTGGCCGTGGAGATGATCCTTCTGTTTTGGAAACTTTAATGGAAACAATTCCAGAAGAAAGTTGAGCTTCATAATAGGTCAAGATATATTCCCCACGTCGAAATCCATATCCATCACCGTCATCCTCAAATAGAATACCTCTTGCTTTTCCTGTAAAAAAGTTGAGTCCGCAATCAGGTTTATAGTTATATGTACATAATGGGACCAAATTTTACATTTCAAAAACTCTCTATTTAGCGGAAAATTTTCCAGGAAAATTAAATAAAAAATACAAAGTCAAGGAAAATAAAAAAAGTGTCACGGGACTCACCCAAGTCAACTCGGCCTTGGGCAAGGCCAAGTGAACTTGGGTGAGTAACTTGGACTCGCCCATAGCCTGAGTTGTATGTGGGGTCCATAAAAAAATTCACCCAAAAATGTAAAAACTATGGGATTGTTCTATAAATTTTTAATATATAATTTGGATTTTTTGGTAAATATTGGTGAGTTTTTTTTTGGCATAATTTTCTTTTTTTAAATTGTTAAAAATGTTTGCAATTATGGATCACAATTTTTTAGATCCATTTTTCTATACTTTATGAATCTTATTTGAAGTTTTTAAGGTTAATCATGTCCATCCCAAGCCTGGTTAAAGGAGGAGGGTTATGTTACATAGGGCAGCCAGCGTAACTCGACCAAGTAACTCACGTTGGCCAAGGGCCAAGTCCCTTGGCCGAGAGACAAGTTCCAAATCATTGTGTATAATTGTTTCATTCGGCAAAAAAGGAGGGAAGAAGACTTATGAAGTCTGAAGCTAACTGAAAATGGGAACAACTTTCATAATAAACTAATGTTTTCAGACATAATAATATTGTGTGGTTTTCATCATTGAAGTCCTGCCTCCTTCCATTTCCCAGACAAAATCTCCCTAAGATACATCTCTCTTTCTCATTGGAAAAAAATATGTACAATTTAAAAAAAAAAAAAAGAGTTTCGGATCAACAGGCCATCAGTAAAAGGAAGTTAAATCTAATGGAAACAAAAATTCTCTACCAGATTTAAGTCATTGTTGAACTTCACTTACAAATTAAAGGACCTAGAGAAATATTTCTTCACTCCTATGGTGAACCTTAGAATAAAGTACTAAAATACTTCAATACTGATACCACTTCACCAATAAGTGAATATTAGACAAGTTCAAAAACCATCTTCCATTGATGAAATCAGTGTTACAAGACTAAGCTGAGTCCCCTCAGACTTGGCCAAGACGCCGAGGCCGAGTTGGGGCAAGTTCCACGGCAACTCACCCCACCTTTATGCAGGAAGAAAAATATATATATAAAAATAGGAAAATTACAAAATTTGGGAAAACACCACTATTGTAATTAGTTAAATTTGGGAAAACACCACTATTGTAATTAGTTTTTCGATGATTTTAGTTGTTTTAAGATGATTTGGGAACTTTCATATTTTTTCCCTTTTTTATAAATTTTAAAAAATATTTAGGATCTAATTTGACATTTACAATGATCCATCTTGGATTAGATTTTTTTCATCTTTTTAGTCTTCTAATGCATTCTATTGACTCTTTTACTTTTTAATTTTTAACTATTTGCATTTTTATTTTTATTTTATTTTTTTCTTTGTTTCACTTTATTGGGTTGTACATAACTTTGCAAAGTCCACTCAGACTTGGCCAAGTTACCCGCCTCAGTCAAGGGCCTAGTACCTTGTCCAAGGCTATTTCCAAAACATTGGATGAAATTATTCAACTGCCATGTATACATCAAAAAGAACAAACAGACTTACCATGTTCATCTAAGGCAACCATGAGTATGACGTTATCCGTCGGCTTTGCTTCACCAACATGCTGAAGAACTGGACCCACAGGAACAATTGATCCTCCTTGCAAATATAGTGTAGGTAGATCCTGTTTCATTTCACATAAAAAGAGTTGCCAATAAGAGAATGATACAAAGGCAGCTAAAGGATGAAAACTTTAAAGAATGAATCAAACATAGATGGTTACGAATATTTACAGGATGTTGGTCATCAAAATCAAAACGCAACCAAATACCCGCAGGCAAAATATCCCCTGAAGCATTCGATCTCTTTTCAGGAGCAGTGCTGGAAACAATACTAACACAAATGTAAGCAGAACGACACAAAATATATTAATGTTTATATATATTCTTTTATCTTTGTTCTAAAAACGCATCAAGCGATGCGAATCTTAACTATGCAACTGTGAATGAAATTTGCAGTGAAAATGTGACACTTAATTAGCTTATCTTTGTGAAACTGTGAAGTCCGACAACAAAATTTGCCTAAAAAAGACCCTAAGTGTTATATTAAATCCATCTCATAAGTTAAATTGGAACTAAATAATCACCAAAGCTTAAGCATTGGTTCGAAAAAGGTTAGATTAAAGCGCAGATAAAGATCAAAGTTGCAGTACACTCAACAAAGATTCTGGGAGTTTGTGTAAAGTACCTTGCATACACCAAAAGGGAGCCCAATAGGAATGCATTCTCAACTTTCCTCAACTTTGCATCTTTTGGATCTGTACAGGTAAATGAAACCTTCTAATACCAGGTGATAAATAAATTGTTTTCACCAAGGACTCACAGAGGTCATATACAATATAGAGAGACAGAATCAATGAGCATACCAGCAAAAAATACAGGAGTTGCCACGAGGGTTCCTTTCATATGAGCAAAGTAAAAAAGAGTATATATATGTGGGATAAACCGATAACGCCTAGTTAATGCAAGACGGCATACTTCTTCACACTGAGAAAAAACAACAGAGTCAGTAGGGAATCGCGTTTTAAGGTCAAATAGACATCCTTTCCCAATTTCTTGCCTAAATGAAGAAAAAATTATTTTTTCCTTTGCAAATGACTAAAAACTACTGAACAAAATCAGAAAACTATGTACTGTCGAACAGATTTTAGAAATTAAATGACAGAGCTGTAGTTCCTCAATATTCAGGCAGTATAAATGGATTGAGCTCTCATCAAAAGGGACTTCCTCATTAAAAGTTAAAAAGTTTCTAAATAGAAATATATCTTGAAATCTATTATCTCTCAAATCAATTTAAATGTGTTTGTGAATTATATGGATCTCTTAAATCCGGTATCTCTAGTGTGATATTTGACAAAATCTACTTTCAATGTAACTCATTACATAAAATTTTGATTCACAATGCCCACTTCTATCAAAGTACCACCTCCCAATTCCCAAGAGAAACTTTAAGCAACATAAGATTCTGAAAAATCCTAACAATGCGAGAAAAATCAAATTTAGCAATATATCATAAGTTGTACAGCAAAAACACTTGTGACACATTCTAAGGCTAGCTATAAAAGAGATGAAATTTGTGGCATCAGGTCATCATAGGTTAAAGAATTAATCACTTCCATAAGAGTTCAGTGCAATTTAGATTAAACACCAAAGCTAACAGCAGCACCCTCTCCCCCAATAAAAAATAAAAAAAAATAAAAGCTATAGGCACTTGCAATACACATGCGTTATGTTTAATGCAACCAGAACTTAGAGAAGGAGCTCACCAGGAAGTATTTCTATTTAGCATCTAAAAAAGAAAGACACAAAAACACAAATAACACAAGAAGGTACCTCCTTTCCAAAGGACCATGGTTCATGGTCTAGAGTTCCAGTTTCTGAGTGCCCACGGCAAAATGGAAACATAGCACCAAAACCCATCCATCTTCCAAAAAGCCTAGGTGTTGCATTTCCAGCGAATCCACCAATATCTGGCCCAGATAGTGGTTGACCACTAAGGCCCTGAGTATGCAAGAAATCAACAATTAGAGAATGTGGCCACAAGACATTGTAATACTAATTACAGGCCATCAAGTGGAAGAAATGAAAAGCAAATTATATATCATACATGAACAAAGTTTATAACAATAAAAACCAAACTTATCCTATGAAACAACAGAAGCAAATTGTATATTCTTTTAAAACTCTAGATATGAAAATAGACAATTGATACCCTTCCTTATTTCTGACTCCTTCATTCAAAGAACTGAATCATTAACCAAAGGAAATAGATTTGGTAACACCATTTTGGGCCCGCACTACATGGAGCCAAGGGGGCGGGATATTTACTAGTGAAAGAACCATGGAGATGCTCATATGTAGATGCTCCCAAGTCGATAAGTTATCTCCAGTCCATGTTGCAGCATATCTTTGACTACCTATAAATCCTGCTCTTGTCAGAACAAATGGACGCCTTTTCTCAGAAGCTAAATGCATTCCTTCGTAAGTCGATCTTGCCATCAGCAAACCATAGACCTAGTGTGTCAATCATTCCATTACCAAAAGATAAGAAAGATATAACCATAAACTGAATGAGTAATGGTATTTGTGACTAAATCGTTGCATCAAAGTGATAAGAACCATATCAAAACAAAACCAAGTAAATTATCTACAAGAAAAAGAACAAAGCTGATATTGTTGAAACAAAATAAATAATAGAAATAGCATTTCACAAACTGAAAAATAGCAGCACTAGGTTAAATGCATTACATTGTGATAATATGAGTGATTCTGCAATCCACCAAGTTCATCATCCCCTCTATGTATGTTGCTTTCAGGCATTGTTTTGGTTAGAGTCTGCACAACAAAGTATCTTTAGTTTTGGCTGGAAAGAAATCTAGGAGAATATATAACAATCATAAAGACAATGACCATGAGAACTAACCATAAATACAGCAGGCTCATTCATATCGTTCCATATTCCATCTACACCATTAGCACAAAAATCTTTAACTAGCTTGGCCCACCACAAACGAGTTTTCCCTTGAGTATAATCGGGAAAGACACAAGGCCCAGGCCACACCTCTCCTGAAATACGCAACTAAAAGTTCAGTGGGATGCAATAGCCAATCTCCGTAAACAAATAACAAATAAGTGTCAGCAACAAATTTACCAACATATGGCTTCCCATCTGCTTGCAGAATCCATACATCCCCTTCAGATCCACTGTCATATACAAAGTAACCTTCCTCATGTTTAATACCTGGATCCAGCATCCAGATTGCTTTGAACCCATTATCATGGAGATCATTTACCAAAGATTTTGGATCAGGGAACCGCTCCTAAAAACAACATGAAGAAGAAATCAGCAATTATTACTACTATATAGCAATAACGATTTCGTTCAACACAAATTAGCTTAGAGGATATATACACTAACACATTATAAATAAATGCAACAAAGTTTCTCCCTCCCCAAATTGCAGAATGTGTAATAACACAGCTCACATAATTTTGAGTTTTACAAGAATTTACTATCTGTATTTTTATACCCTGCAAACCATCATAAGACAATAGAATGAAACAATCTCCACAGATTTTTCCTTTTTGGGTTTGGGGGTGGGGTGGGGTGGGGGAGTGAGCAAGGATTTGAAACTTGACATACTGGTGCCCACGACTAGACCAACAGGCTAAGGCCCTTGAAGTTTCTAATTTAGATACATCAACAGTTTTTCAAATGTTGTGGCACCCCCCACCCTGACCACACACACATGGGTGTGCGCACATACACACGCACTCCCACCCACCCACATACGCACACACACACACACACACACACATATACACACACACACATCCCCACCCACACATACACACACACACATCCTAATAAGTGAGACTAAATGATTGTACATCCTACCTCTTGTTTCAAACAGAAACAACAGCATATCCCTTTCACCAAACCCTCTTCCTATGTTATCCCACTTGATATGAATCCCATCCCTCACACAAATCAACTAAGTTGAATGAGAATAGAAAAGGGCACATTGGCCGCATGGTTTTGACTATCATGTAAAGCCTTATAGAGAGTGTGATGCACATGTTAAGAAAGTATACGGCATGGGACACCATTTCAATTTCATATTTCTAGAAGGCACATATAGTATAATTTTCCACATAGATCACGGGGTACAAACTAATTAAAAAAAAATTAGGCATCTAAAATTAACTTAGGAGCCTTCTAAAATAAATATCGCACCAACCATTTCCCTCATCCCCGATGTCTAATTCCCCTTCCATAAAAATCAACTCGTTGAGTCTAACTTATCTTCAAAAATTCAATTTGAATGTTACAGTTTAGCGTACTTGATCAAAAGTGAAACAACGAAACCCGTTCATATAGTCAATGTCCATCCAAATGACATCACAAGGTATTTTCCTCTCTCTAAATGTCTGTGTCACCTGCATGCATTGACAAGAACAAGAAGAAACAGTGTGAAGACTTGGATCATACGAGATCTCTCACATTTTTGTCATCAGATATAAAATATTATATACTCATTATAATAAACACCAGAAACAATACTCCAAATAAAAAGTGGAAAGAGGGAAAAAAAAGTGCATTCATAGCTACCTCACGAACTCTGGCATCTGAATCATAGCTCCAACGGCATTGATGATAACCAAGAGACCATTTTGGTGGCATGAAAACAGTCCCTAAGCCCAAGTTATGAAAAGAAAAGGACATTAGAATGAGTAACAAATTTCTATATAAGCACATCTCATCACAGCAAGCACAGACAAACAGTACGAGTAAGGAAGATAAGATGCAAGCCTTTGGCCTCGTATTTGCAACAAAGAGAAAAAAGCAAGAAGGTATAGAAAAAACAATATTCAAGGTATTTATCAATATAAGCACATCTCATCACAGCAAGTGCAGACAAACAGTACGAGTAAACAAGATAAAGTGCAAGCCTTCGGTCTTGTATGTGCAACAAAGGGAAAAAAGCAAGAAGGTATTTATCAAGAACAAACGAAGAAAACCTTCAATTACTGAGGAACAACAAATGAAGCAATCATTACCTAGACAATAATCATATGAAAGATTCAAAAATTTAAAACCCCTCTATAATGAATATGATTCCCTTACGTGATATACTGTAATGCACAGAAACAACAATAAAGTAACACATGAAAATTAGTCGGCTCATAAATCAAGTTACACCAGCTAATGCAGATTGCTTCTCCATGAACATAGATAACCCAATTATCCACAGTGAAACCCAAAAAAAAAAAAAAAAACTTTATTCGGCTACATATTTTATGGATCTTAATAACAAAAGACAACTCACCAGTTGCAACAGATAAAGAGGTCAAAACTTCAGTTGGAGATGCAAATGGACCAAATGTAATGATCGGGTACACAGCAGGAGCTACAAATTTTATAATCGACTCTTGTTGCAGGTCTATCTGATTAAGATATCCACCAATAATTCAAATATAGAGAAGATGTTGCGAAAGCATCAAATGTTAAACAGCACTAGGACTTCTCATCTAATTTTGGCAACCAACAATAAAACAAGACCTCACAACGCCTAGTTGTGTCAGCAAGAACTCCAAAGGCCTCCCCATTTGGAAGTAGGGCAAAGACCCAAGGATGAGATTGGTATAAAGATGTTGTTCCCAAGCCATAACCCCAAGCATCCGTGTTCCATGTAAATATCTGTAATGAAACAAAGGCGCACCTTAGATGAAACCCAACCATTAGTGTCATGTGTAATAGAGCAAATTCCGAAAGAGCTTACTCTCTTTCCCGTGCGCTCAAGATTTCCACTAACTTCACCAGTTCCATAGAAGGAAGTTCCAGAAGGAAACTACATCAAGGGAAACACCATATGCAGTAACCAAATAATGAGAAATGACAGCACATTAAATTACAGAAAAAGGAATGTTGGAGTCCAATGGATTATGAACAACCACATTCCACTGGGTCATGGTCATCTGATAAAATGATGGATGGTGATGGAGATTGAGCCTCAACAGAACAAAAATATGACCCCAATGGGAGGAAATAACTATTACTCCACTGCTGTCCATCATTTTATTAGACAGTCATGACCCCAATGGACTATCATTTTCCATAGTACATCGCACTGTTGCATAATTCTCCTTTGATTATCCATCCAAGGGTCTCAACTCTCACAAATTCGAAAGATCACAAGGTTAAGTGAAAAAACAATTAGCAATCAAGCATTATGAAGGACCTAAACAAGTAATACAACGATATAAATTACAGATAGAGAGAATATCCACAAACCTCAATGACCGTGATCTGCTGGCCGTTCTTGCATTCAGAAGAAGGAATGTATTGTGGCATGTTTGCCTTTGGAATTGCATTGTCTCTAATTTTACCATCTGCAAAAGAGAGACTTGGATTTGCTGATTTCCTTGCATCTTCAGAACAATCAAATCGGAAAACACCCTCTTCTAATATTGGTATAAAAACCATCTTCCCGAAAGAAACATTAGCAACGGGATTCACCCCTTTCTCTCCAGCCATAATAGCTCTTATACTAACACCCTCGACTACTTCGAAGTTTCTTCTATCCCTATGTCTACCACTTCGAATTCCACCACTGCATTTTGGACAAAAGGATGGATAATCATGCTTATGAAGAAAGAAAAAGCAAACTACATATTAATAAAAGTAAATTATGTTAGGAAAGTTTATTCATCCTCTTAGTTACTTTCAATAGTCAAATATCAGATGGTTATTATTTTTCTCAGCGGAATTACACCTTAAATAGAGGTTAACACCATACTGATCCAAAAAAAAAAAATTTATTAGGTCCCATATAACTGAAAATGTGAAAAGTTCAAATCGGTCAAGAGGCATAGGATCCACTTCAAAAATGATTGTTCTATCAGTTATGATTAGCATTGTAGCATCTTATCTGGTCCAACCTTATTTTTTCAACAGAAGGATCTATTTTGCATTCTTTTTTTTCCCCAATTCTTCTACCATGAATCATTTCTTGAGCCTCTAAAATCTAAATATATAAGAATCATAATTACACAGTTACTTTGTTTAGTTCTTTATTTCAAAATTTAGAGCAAAAGACATCAACTATCTGACAGGTTTTAAATTTTATACTCCCCCTTGTACTGAACGAGTCAAATAAAGCAACAGAAAATCCAAAACTTAATGGATGGTGTTGAAACTTCACCATAAATATCTCGAAATTTGAATAGCTGACAAGAAAATCACTTCAAAAAAGTGAATTAGACAAAAGAATACAAGTTCAAGCTAATCGAACGGCAAACAATCATTTGATCCAAATGAAAATCATATTGCAGTAATTGCTTGTGCTTTTCCAGATGAAATACTTGCAAGAAAGTTTTTTAAAAAAAAAAGATATAGTACACCCTATTACAATTAATAATCTATCAACTAAAACCATAATAAATAAATAAGTAAACCAATTTTCTGACTAATTACAATCAAAAGTACAACTCAAAACCAAAGAGAACGTCATAAAAGCACAAATTACTTATCCAAATTAGTAACTAATTTCACTTCTCCACATGAACTTCAACTTAGAAACACAAAAGAAAAAAAAAATATCATAAAAAGGGAGATGAAAAAGAAAATCACGAATAGTGACCTGAAAGGTGGAGGAGTCGCAAAATGATCCAAGTAAAGGAGCTTCTGCAACTTTAATGGCGACCCTAAAACCCGAATTGTAGGGAACAAATGCTCTGAATGAATCGAGACGCCATTAAATAATAACATTTCTATTATTTAAATAACTTAATAATAAATTAATTGAAAAATCATTTTCAGTTGACACAAATTACAATGTTCTCTGTGCAGACCGTAAATGCGCACAGCACTTAACACTCTCAGAGTGGAGTGCTCAAGATCGATGATCGACGGTTCTAAAGAGCCAACGTGGCGTTAATGGATTGGGCTAGAAAAAAGAACGACGCCCTTCTCACTTTCCCGCGAATATAAAATGCGTAAAAACATCGGGATGAGATCCTTTAAAAATCGTTAAAGGCACGTTTGGTTTTGTGCGAAAACAGAAAATATTTTTTACGTGAAAAACTTTTCCACTTTTATACCAATCGGTCTTAATACACCTTTCCATACCAATTGGCAATTAATTGGTGTAAAAATATTCCCGTATTTAATCGAGAGAATTTTTTTTTCTAAAAATGTATCTAGAAAATCTTTTCGCGCAAACCAAACGTGCCACAAAAGGTTAAATTATTTTCTGGGAAATATTCCTATACTTGTACTGCATAGGAGCTTTATATTTTCCTCTCCATCGTACCGTTTAATTTTAGATCAAGATTGTTTGTTTGATCTAGATCCAACACCTCAAGTATTTTTTTTTAAGTTTTCATTATAAAAATTATAAATATGAAATTTGGTACTAGCTATCATCTCAATGGGTGAAACTAAAAAACATATAAAAACAATATTTTCAATAAAATAAAATGACTAAAATATCTATAAAACTTTTAGACGTATTTTGGTCTTTTTTTCTTTATCAAGAATATTTGTTTTATATTTTTTTTAGGTGCAAGCTTAAGAGAGGAGTGGATGCCCAAATTTTTGGTGTCGAGAAATATTGTAGAAAAAAATTAAAAGTAAAAAGCATAGAGGCACAACATTGTAATTGGATCCTTCTCAGCCGTTCATTCAGGTCTGACTGCTAGATAAAGGGAATTATATAACTAATATACATTTGAGAAAGTATAGAAAACTTGTTCTTATTTTTTTTTAATTTAAAGGGATCAAATTATCTCTATGAGCATTTGATGATGGTGTATTTTTTGTTTTTCATTTCACTTATATACCTCCTTAAAAACAAAAAGGGTGCGGTTTGTATAGAGCCTAGGCTCTAAACAATCCAATTAGAGCCTACCTTCAAATAGTATCGAGGAATGTCGTTTCAATACTGGAAATCGTTTTGATGACCTTAAAATATATTGTCATGTTTATTTATAAAGTTTAAACTGTCGGTCAAGAATCAAAGTTGAAAATAATCTATTTTAAAAGGAAAAGTGTATTTTTATGCACTATTTTACTTTTGATACAAAGAATGTCACAATTGCTATTGTCCATCAAATTTCAAATCAAGTGGTTGTAATAGTGTTATTGATTATACTCAAAGTTCAAAAAAAACTTTCTCGAACTTCATGAGACACCCCAGATATCCAATTTGATATATATAGGTTCTAAGTAATTGTGACCTCCTTGTACCAAAGATAAATGGTCTCATTATACACAATCCCATTTTTAAATTTTGAAATTTTATTTTTGGATTCATGATCGTAGTGGTTAGGGTTATTGCCCTGTTAAATTTGAAATCCAAAATCCATTTCTGAAAAGGATTTTAGAAGGAGAAAGGACTTGAAAAAGGTTTGGTTTGCTAGGCGACGCTCCTTGAAAACTCTCTTACATGTGGATTTTCAACCAATAATTTTACAAATTGATAATCTTCACCGCCATAATCATGAATATGAAAAAGAAATAATAAACTTTAAACCTTAAATTAAACTATGCTAAAATTTATATTTTTTGACCTTACTCTTCATTTCAATTCTTCAAGCATCAGTAGATCGGCACTATACTTTGAGCTATAAAATCATGAATACAAAGCAGAAATACATCTTGAGTGTCTTAAGATGTATTTTAACTTCTAAATTTATCTCTAAGATTTTTGGAAAGGGATAGCAATTCAATAATACCTCATTTGAACTTTTCATTTACAAAGGATAGGGTTTAGGTGTATCTAAGGATGCACCTATTCATGATGAGTCTGCTGTCACAAACTTTATGTTGGAGATGGGTTTTGGATGAAAAATTTACAGGTTCTAATAGCACATATACATGTGTTCCATAATGTAAACCATTCACATCTTAGTTTTACGTAATAGAATTGGATTCTATGGAATTAGATTCTGTAGAATTGGATCGTATTCTATAAATATACCTAACTCACTTTGAATCTTATTCGTATTCGTAAACTCCTCCCTTTTTTTTTATTAATACACCGATAAAAATGAACAGATCCATCAGCTTGAATCTTCACTCATCAAAATTCAATGGATCCTATTGCAATTAATTAGAATTTTTAATCACTCGTTGATTGAATAGAAGGAAACCAAATGAAATGAGAACCATTAATGGTTACATATACATAGAAGTAGAAGTGAGTTCTTTTGTTTTTTTTCTCTTTTGTAGCATGTTGTAAACAGGTAATAATGGTTATTCAAATTATGACATGAATGGGACAAATAGGGATCTTAGGAAAATACTTTTTAGGTTTTTTCCTTTTTATTTGCTTTTGGAATTTCGTAATATTATACAAATCTCTTTCTACCATTCTATATCGCATGTACTGTAGATTGCCTTCAAACACAGTGCTCATGAATATGATAATAATAATAATAATATGTTCAGCCTTATTTTTTAAAATAGATTTTCAACAATATTCCTAGATTGACAGTAGATCTACAATATGAGAGGTGTTTCGGGTCTGAATACCCCCAAAAACAATGTATAAAATTATACATAAAATAGTAGTTAAATTAGGACACCTTATTATTGGGTTTTTGTGGCCATTAAACGTCTTATAAGAGCATGTAATCAATATTTGACATAGTGGAACAAATAACTCCAGTGGGAATATGGTCTTGAGGGATCAAGAGAATATGGTCATGAGGGACCAAGATAATAAGGTCTAGAGGGACCAAGAGATTGTGATCCGAGGGACCAAATTTAATATAAACCGTCCATTTTCAAAAAAATTAAGTGCTTTTAGATCTGCTAGATTTGCACCATTTTCGGAGCTTTCAATCTCATTATAGGGGGGTGAAAATAAACTTTTAACCTTTGCACCGAAAATACATATTTTAATGAGATATTAAGGTGCACCTTATAGTACCTGTTTAAGGTTGACCCCTTACGCAAACCGTACCCTCTTTAAAATAATCAAGGAAATCATTCCTTTTTCAAATATATATAGTGGTAAAATTATGTTTATTTAACAAAAACATATTCTTCTCGAGCTGAGCGGAAGTATGAGAGATGTGATCGGTCCCGATTGCTTTTATGTGGGAGATTTTGTCCACAATTAATGAGTTTTTATTCTTAGGACCTATTTAGGTGACAAGCAAATCTATCTCGAGAAGTTGTTTATGTGAGATAACCGCAAGTTATTCCGGATAAAATAAAAAAAACGTTTTTAGAAGATCACCAAACAATAAATATATGGGAAATTTATCAAAATATACATAAGAGATCAACTATTAATATTTTCACCTATTTCTTTTGATTTAATTTCAAAATACCAATCAAAATGCACATGACCTATAGTTGGAATAGTTAAAGAGGGAAAAGTTATTAAATTATTAAAAATTATCAATTATATAAGAATACTAATTATTAATAATAACTTATACATTCAAACAAACCCTTAGATTATCTCTCTTACAATCATTTACAAACTTTCCAATGGACAATATCATTCCATCGTTATCTTGAGCTTATGATGTTGCCATATAGTTTGAAAACAAATAACAACAATATAAAGCATATAGATTAAAAATAAATAACAGTAAACGGATTGTCTATAAAGAAATCGTTTACTTTTTGTACAAGGAGGTCATAATTATTTGTGCCTTTTAAATTTCAAAATGGGTAGTTGTAATAGTGTCATTAAATAGACACAAAATTCCAAAAAAAAAATCTCGGCCTTTGTGACTCACCCAAACTATCCAATTTGACATCTAATAAGTGAGAATTATTGTGACCTCCTTATTATAAAGATAAATGATTTCTTCGTAGATAATTATTAAATAAATCTCGATTATGTTTGCATATGTGTGTAATCGGATGCCATATAGTTATTCACTTTTAGTACAAAATAGTTCAGAGTCACCCTTGACCATCAAATGTAAAATCATACAATGTAAATGTGGCACATAATTCAATATTTTACTTCACTTTGTTTTAACACTATTTATTTGCTTGTCTTCTTACTAAACTTTCTTCCATGTTGTCCTAATAATTGATATAATTACTTATGGGTAAGTTTTACAAGTGTGTTTTATATAAGGTTACCTCCTTATACAATAGAAATAAGTCGTACTTCTTAATATTGTCTTATATAAGGTTGTCTCCTTATACAATAGAAGTAAGGTGTGCTTCTTAATATTGCCTGGAGACAGAAATTTTATGATGGCTTAAAAATTTATATTAAACTTCAGCTATAAAATTAAAAAATCCAAACATGATATAGATCGAGTAGATCTATAATCATTTGGAAATCTTAAAAATAAATGGTCTTGATAACTTGTTAGAAAATGCACTATTTTTTTAATTTGAAATTTTTTTTTCCTTTTTATTTCTATATATCTCAATATTAAGATGATTGATTAAATATTTTTCAACTAAAAAGCAACTTTTTTTACTATATTTTTAAGGTGCACCTTATTTCTATAGTTCAAGGTTGCCACCTTATATAGGCTTTTTCCTTGAACAAGATCCCAACCATATTAAAGTTATCTTTCAAGAGACTTGGAAGCAAATGTGACCTAATAAACTTCTGCACTCCTCCATCGAAGGATATTTAGAGAGAGAAATTACTTTACACATGGCTAAAGAGAAATTTTAGCATCAAAGGGGTTAAGGTCGTGGTAGTAGCACCCCACACCCTAATTATCATGTTGTGGTTTCCGTTCTCGCCTCTAACATCACCCCAATTAATACTTTTAAAAAGTTAACCGTTAATCTGCTTGACTATTGAATTCCCAAAAAAACAAAAGAGAAATTTTAAGCAGAAAAACTAATTTGTATCAAGGCATACTGTACACGAACTATACCAATCATATTTGAACAATTCTTCTATATGAAATTCATGTGAATATTAGAAAATATTATTAAATATTATTTTAAAAATTGGACGATCTCTATTCAATCTTCTTTTTTTTTTCTTTTTTTTTTTGGGAGGTTGATTGCTTTGTGTCCTCGAAACTGGAGTCATGAAAATATTCCTCTTGGAGTCTTACTCAAAAGACATTTACTACTAGGAGCCATTAGATAATATGCTCATGTAGGAGCGGAAAATTGTCTAGGAAAAAACTAGATAAAGAGAAAATAAATGGAAAATTTTTATATAAGGTTGCATCCCAATTTGTAGTAGTAAGGCTACATTAATCTATATTATCTATTTTATTTAGATGGCATAGATTTAATATTATATAAAGAAACTGTTTATGTAAAGCTGGTAATTTATAAAGATTCAATTGATCATCTCGACCTCAATATATATGGATATAAAGAAAAAAAAAAAAGAATTTGTACTCTTAAGAATAATGCATATTGTAACAAGTTATCTAGACTGTCTATTTTTTAGATTTTCAAGTGTTTGTATATATATGTGATCTGCACAAATTTTAGAATTTTAAATTTCACGATTAGGATTGAACATGTATTTTCAAGCCATCATAAGATTTTCAACACCAAAACTATCTCCTCCGATAAAATTTAGAGATGTGTCTTACTTTTATAGTAAAAGGTGGGCACCTTGTATAAACCTCTTCCTATACTAAAGAACAAGTCATTTATTTAATATTAATGTCTTAAAAAATGTATGGGGTGAGGGTTATATAAGGTGCAGTTTTTATACTATAGAAGTAAGACGACCACTAAATTTTGCCTAGAGATGGTACGAAAATCTTTTTTTCATCTTCAATTGTAAAATTCAAACTCTGAAAAAATAGTATATATCGAGCAAATAGACGGTCCAAAAAAAATTTCTTCACAATAAGGAATTCAAAGATTAAAACACTCCCCTTGATGATTATTGAGGTGCACCTTATTTCAATTGAGTAAGGTTGATACCTCATGTAAATTATTTCCACCATTAGAGGGCAGATCATACCTGCAAGAGAGAACGGAGGACCGTCATCTGAGAGAGATTATGGAAAGGGAGGAGGAGTCAGTGATACTGAAAATGGCACCACCAAGGCTTGAAGACGCAGGGCTCGAGGACTGCGCCCTCTCTCTTGAATCCATCAAGCTCGCCTTCGCGAAAGCAGCTGATTCACTCAAATCACAGGCCATTGATCCTTCTGATGATGGACAAGATGTTCCTGATTCTCTTCAGGATGTCCCTCTTGACGAAGAAGAAGGAAACCCTAACCCTAAGTCATGTGGCAATAGGATCCCCATTGTCCCTGAACAAGATTCAGGTCATGATTCACTATTGATAGGAAGTAATACTGTTGAGGTCGAAGATGGTGATGATTTGTTAGAGCCTGGTCTACCTGGTTCTGAGGAGGGAAGGGCTTGTGTTGAGGGGCTTCAAGGGCTGGACATCAAAGAGAGAGAGAGAGAGAGGAAGATCAAGAAGAAGAAGAAGAAAAGGTTCCTGCGTTGGTAGCGGCTTGTATCAAGTGTAGTCCGACGGAGTAAACCCTTCTCCTTTTCTCATGAAACCTTCATGTTTCTTTTGATTTCATGTACACATATACTTGGGAATGTACCAAACCCTTAGCTCTTTGCATATGTTTTCTTGAATGTTTCAATTTGCATATGTTTCTGGTTCTCACAGATGAGGGTGAGAGCCTGCAGAGGAGAGAGGAAGTGAGGTCCATTCAGCTATCGATTTCCCAGCTTATAAGCAGCAAGAGATTGATAAGCTCATAATTGTTACTGTTTCTCAAAAAAAGAGATTGATAAGATCTCATGTATTAATATGGAAACAATAGTTCCGATATGTCGAAGAAGAAGAAAATCAGTCTCATGTATTAAGGGTGTGGTTTGCATAAGGTTGCAACTTTAAATAATCAAATTTATGGTGCAACCCCAAACTTTAGCATGAGATGCAATTTTGGTGTTGAAAATTCTTAAGATTGCGCGAGAATCTATTTTTATCGCTAATTATAATATTTTAAACTCTAAAAATGTTTCAAAATCGATGAGATCTATAAACGCATGAAAATATTGAAAATAGATGGTCCAGAGATGTACTATATTTAAGACTTGAAATCTCTTTTTTCTCCATATCTATACATCCCGATATCAATATGATCAATTGGATAGTTTTCCAACATCAAAGTAACTTTTTTTGAAGGATTTTAGAAGTGCACCTTAATTCTCTACAATTTCAGGTGTCTAACTTTATGTAAACTTTTTCTGTTTATTAATGATGATTTGTTATAACTCATTCGAGATGAGTTTGCGCAGTTGAAGAAGGTCTATATTCTTCTTCATAATCTTCCATCCGGCAATGTTTCCACGGATAAATGTATGGATATTGTAGCATACAACCTGCCAACTTGAACCTGCCTAATTAACAAATGCATATCCAACATCATCGAGACTAGTAGCCTGTGACATACGAATACATATACCTGGAGCATATTTCAATTATCAAGGTATTGAGTTATTGTTTACCCATCGGGGGGCTGAGTTGCCTGTGTAAATTGTCTCACTTAACCAACTGCATACATGATTCTGGGTTTGGTGATCAAATGACAGGTAAGTATCTGTTTTTCAATGAGTCTCTGATGGAGCCCAATATCCTCTTTAAGGTTTTCATATTTTGAAAACACCTCAAAAAACTATCATAAAAGATTGTTTGGATATTGGAAAATCTTCTAATTGATCATCTCGACATAAAGATGTAGGAATATGAAAAGAGAAAAAAAAAAAAAAATTTCGAATCGATAAAATAGTGTATCTTGAAACACATTATCTGGACTATTCATTTTCAAAATTCTCATGTGTTTATTATAAATCTACTTTATTTAAACTATTTTTAAAGTTTAAAACATTATAGTTAGATATAAAAATAGATTCTCAAACCATCTTAAGAATTTTTTATATCAAAACTATATTTATGATAAAATTTAGAGGCACGCCTTAATTGGATTGTTTAAAGGTTGCAACCCTACGCAATGAGTCGATTTACCATAATGTGGACCGATTGGGCCAGGTCAGAACAGACTGACCAAGAACTCAATGGACATGGATGCGTCGGACTGAGCTGGCGTTGGATGGATGCTCTTCAGCTAAGACACATGGCACCATACCATTAATGGGCTCAAAGGAGAAAATACACCATAATGCTCGTGATCTTTGGATAATTTTGATGATGAGACTCATCACCGTCCATGAGATACAAGTTCGAATAGGGTTAAGCGCTCATGCTTAACCAAAATTACCCACATTTATCATTCAGACTTGTATATGTAAATATTTTGTTAAATAAGATTTCACGAGCCAGGTATCGTAGAGATCGTAGAAAACTCAAAAGGCCCAAATGAAGTTAGACGGTGTAGAAATTTTCTATAAGAAAAGTCACATTTTAAATATTAAAAATTTATTTTATTTTCATATTTATGATCATCTTAACCTAGATCATGAATCCTTAAAATTTTGGATAAAAGAGTCAACTTCTAAGATAGGTTTAAGTGGGGCTGCATATACACGGTATGAGTCGGCATCATCATCAAGGGGCCGTAAGCATTACACAAATAGGGCTGGCAGTGGACCGGGCGATAAAACTAGGGCCTGGGCAATAAAATGCAGCCCGAGTGCCGGGCCCAGCCAGCCCTGATGGGGCCAAGGCCGGCAGTCAGAGGGCTAGGGCCAGGCTGCCCGGGCCCGTTGCCGGCCCTATCCGCAAATGGTTTAAGGACACAACAATGTCACTTGATAGTCTCAGTCTCTCGCTCTCTCTCAACACACACAACATTACCTTTCTTATCTTTTCCACAGTTATAGGGCCCCGATACACCCTTTTTCCTCTCTCTCAGTCGGGAGAAACACCGACTACCAAGATTTCCCATCTTTTCCATTCTTCAGCCATCAAATATCCATACATTCAAAGTACAATAAATCATTCACTGAACAGATATTTCTCTCTTCTCTTGTACTCCCAAACAAATTCACTCCTAAACCACCAACCCTCTTTGGATACGCCTCCAAAGCACTTCACTTGCAGTCAATTTTTGCTAACATAGGAGAAGCACCCAAATTCCAACCATCGCTGCTAGACCCCAGCCAACCACTAGCAAGATTGTATCATTGCTCTTTCCAAATCCGACCGGTTACTCTTAGCTTTAGCTCTTGCCTATCTCCACCGGAGAAGAAGAGTGCCATGTTTCTTTGGATTACGAGGCCATCGTGGCTATCTCGAACCTTTCGATGGCTATCTCTTATGCTTCTTGGGATGCCTTGCCATATGAGCTTCCGGCCATTGCCACCCACTTCTAGGCTATAACTGAAGTTTTTGGCTTCGTTGTCATCACCCATAAAGCGGAGGAAGGCCATGTATACGGGGGCCATCCCCAGCTGAAAGGCCTCGAAGTGCAGGCAGAATTGTTGCCCAAAACAATTGAAGACCTGTGAGTTACCGTGGAATGGAAATGTCAGAGAGTGAGAGAGAGAGGAGAGAGAACTTCAGTGAAAAGTGAGAACTTTTAAAGAAAGAGTGAGTGTGCAATATGAGAATGAGAGCTTGGGAACGAGGGTTCCTGGCAAAAGCTTCTATAGTGTGCGTGTCTTTGTATGAAGTTTTGGAGCGAGAACTAGGAGAAAATTTAAGGACTTAGAATCGCTTACTGAAAACACACCCCCGCGCGTACACACACGTACACACATACACACTAAGAAGGGGAGAGAGAAAGAGAGAGAGGTTAGAAGAGAACTGGTAAGAAGGGTTCAAGAGATAGAGGAGGGTTCAGGAGCAAGAAATTATTGTCCATGCGGGAGAAAATCAAAAAAAAAAAAAGACAATGACTTACAAGAGGAGCGACGGAGGAATTCTAATTGAGCGTCAGCATAAACAGGTAGCGCGAAGGTAAAACAAAGAACAAACAAAAGAAAAATATGAAAAACCTTCAGTAGTGAAAAGGGACTTCTCAGATCCAAAGCAAAACTCCATCCAAGTAATAATCTGAGATATAAGCATTAGGCTGCCAGCTGCTCTGACAAGTTTCCAACAGTGCTCTCTCTCTCTCTCTCTCTCTCTCTCTCTCTCAGTGTGTGTGTGTGTGCATGTGTGGCTGCATGTGTGTGTGTGCGGACATGGGATGAGCAGTATTCAGCAGATATTGCATAAAGACCATACATGCAAACGTACATACATGTCAAGCATCAAACCACTTACAGTAAGCATCCATGTTGCATTCTCGACCTCCTGTGGGTTGGACTTAACATATCGATGGTTGAAAGTAGATCCATCATGCATATCCACCTTATGGTCATTCTTGAGGTGAGTAACAAGGGTGGGGATATCACCAGTTACTGGGCACTCTGAGCCTGCATATGGGCAATTGTAAGGCCTGAACCTGCATTGTTGTTCATGTTTAAGCTTGCTATAATAAGGGAATATGTCTTGGCACCCATGGCTCTGATATCTGCAGGGGAGCTCAAGGGACTCTGCAACTTTCTCGAGAGCTAAGCACCTTATGTTGCCCAGTTCGTATCGACAGGTGGGACAACGGTTGTGGACCCTGAGCTTGCAGTTAGAGCACAGGGTATGGCCATTTGGGCACTGCAAATGTTGGAGATTGGGGGAAATTTTGTGTTAAAGAGGCTAGAGGAAATGGAAAAGTGGGTCACGAATTCATTAAACGAATGGAATGCTAGTCCGGCGTGGGGGGAGCGAGAGAGATTGTCAAGTAATTGATTTCTTTTGTATTAAAGTTCCAGAGAAAATAAACAGAAATAAAGAAATATGCAACAAACTTATTAAAGGTAAAGGAAATTGCCTGATTTTGAAGAAAGATTAGTCTAGCAGAACATAAATTAGAAAAAAAAAAGGCATCAGATTTTTCTTTTTTCTTTTTTCCCCCCCATATTCTAATTTTGCTGGTTTTCTTGAGAAATGACACTATTTTTTAACCCTCTTTCCATTTTTTTTTTCCTGAAGTAAACCAGATTATGTTCAAGCATAAAGAAACCATGACAAAAAAAGTACCAGCATACAAGAATAATGTCAACCACATCAATATGAGAAAGCTCTACAAAAAGAACTCAGCGATGGGAGTACGGCCTGTTGAGTTGGTGATTGGACTGCAAATAACACAGCCCCCCTGAACAGGTTCAAATCACAACTTATCCATAAAGGAAAGGAATGACTAAAAGGAGGAGGAGGAGAAGGAGAAGAATAAGATGAAAAAAAAGAAGAGGAAGAAGAAGGAGAAGGAGACATAACAAGAATAACCTTGGGAAAACTTTCGCATCACAAGAAGAAAGAAAAAGAGATCAGAAGAAGAAGATATAACAAGAATAACCTTGGGAAAACTTTGGCATCACAAGAAGAAAGTAAAAGAGATCATGTATCTCCAATGAGAGGAAACTAGGCTTGATATTTTCTTCTCAAAAAAAATGAGAGGAAAGTAGGCGAACCTTCAGCGAATAGCGAAAGTATAATGCCTTAATAGGAAAAATCACTAGTACATCCCAGCATAGAGCATAAGACATTTACAGATCGTCCAATGCCACTTTCTTTTTTTTGGAAAGTCGATATGGAGTGGATTAGCCTAAGATTGGAATGTTGGAGGCAAGATCAAAGAAGTATAATGACGGGCACGTGACAAGTATATAGGTTGTCATTCCTTAAATATTGGGCAAAATAATTCCAGGTTTTTTTGAAACTTCTGTCAAAATCAAAAGTTCCTTCAATATCGGGTGAAATAAGTCCAGGTTCTTGAAACTTTGTCAAAATCAAAAGTTAAAATTCTGGCCAAATTAAATTTTGGGGTTTATTCCTATTTATAATCGCCTTTACTTTCTCCAACAATTTTGGCTAGAACTTGGACCCAAATCACAAATTTCAAACCTAAATACAATCAAAGCCAATTTTCAAAAACATGTGAATCAGTTTCTGAAGGACCCCAAGGAACTCAGAATTGTACCTGATGAATTGGAGGGTACATAGAGTTTGTGCAGACAGGGCACTCGAGAAGCTCGTGCACACCATTAGTTGAAGATAAACCTGCTTTACCAGTGGGCACAGGGGAAGCTTTTGGGTACTGAACACCTTCAGCCTCGCTGCTTGTGGTGGATATATCATAATCCAAAGAGTGAGATTCTGGTACTTCCTTACAAATGCTGCCCCCAGGAGCCATGGTTGTTTATTTTTTAACCACAATTGTCACTAGCTCCTCAACCAATTACTGCACAAACATTTCTCCTTCAGCCTACTTCAGTTTATTGCTTGGCAATATCTCCAACCTACCCAGCAAAAGCAAAGGACCACTTAAATCATAATTATGGAATATTAGCCAAATATATCTAAAGCCAAAAAGGAAAACTACGCCACAAAAGGAACATATAAAAACTTTTATAAATTCTACTTTTAAATAATATACAAAGATTAAATCAGTGAGGAAGCAAATGGAAAAAGAAGGAATAAAATAAAGGATTTCCAACATATGTCACAAATAGTTTTTTCATATTCCTAAGGAGCCAATAAGAGATATTAAATCTGAAATCAGAACAATCATTCTTCATGACACGATCTACCAAATAAAAGACACAACAGTCCTAGTACAAAAATTGAATGCTGTTTGATTATTACAAAAATAATGTGTGGTTTTTGCTATTTCTAAGAAAAAACAGGTGATCATGAGCAAAAGTGATTGCAATGGAAGATACTGAAAGTACAGTGCCGTTGGTGGGTGCTAGTTAGACATGATGTTACTTCTAATGATAGGAGTTTCTGAAAATGAATGAGGATGGGTTTGAAGGTTACTAGGATATTGATATCTATTATGGATCCTAAAGGGAATGTGACCCTTCAAGCATATGGTATATCATACTAAGAAATTAAAACATAGTTATCATGATGAGAATGCTGTAGTAATTCATAGAACCGAAGGAGAAAAAGAAGGTGCAAAAGGCGATAAGTACTTCTTGGACATTAAATAGATAATATGGCTAATAAGATAGAAGAATTCAACAAAATTGACATAAAAAAAAAATTACATCAAACACAGACACCCAACTATTAGTGCACTCGAATCTATATTTCCCCCCCCCAAAAGCTATTCGTGATTTGATCAATTACAAGACTAAGCTTAGAACTTGAACGAATGGAAAATTTGAAAGAAATCAGTAAGGTATTCTCGATGAACAAGACAAGAATTCATCATATTTAAAAATTCCATTATTCTAACTAACACCGAGGAAAATTTCACACAAATCCCTGTGGAACAATTCGAAGCTTCTATGCATACACATGAAACAATTCATGCAATTAGATTGTGGATATTACTAGTACGGTTAAAAAATGTACCAAATAGTTTCCATCTGGTTCATGCATAAATATTAGATGCACTATTGAAGACTCGCCATTGTTTTAAAATATCCCAAAAATCCAAATTAACAATAAGCATAATAAACAAAAGAAATTCCAAAAAAAAGAAATGCAAAAATAAATACGACATCTAATGAATCTCACTCTCCCTCATGCGGTCAAGATCAGAACAAATGCCATTGAAATATCCATGAATACATCAAAACCCTAAACCCTAGGTGACAAACGCCATCCAGATAACCCATCGTGAAAATTCAAATCAACAACAAAAAATCCAAGGAAAAAAAAAAGAACCCTTTCTCACTGGATCGAGATCCAATCATCATAATTGTCCACTAAACTAATCCAAACCCGAATTTCAGAAACCTCAAACCAACAAATCAAGCGCTGAAAAAAAACCCTTCAAAGCAGCACAAAAGTGGAAATGCACCAACGAAAGAAACCATCATCAAGAAGCCAAATAAAAACCTTAAATTCAATACTGATTTCTCTTCGAAATGATGATGAAGACGATCAAAAAACCCTAAATTTCGCCTCTGAGAAAACCCCAAATTTCAGATTCATAAAAGCCCTAGGTTTTCTCGCTGGTGGGAGAGACCGGAGAAGGGTTTTAAATTGTTTTCCTCCAATTCTAAGTCAATGCCGATTCACTGTGATATTAAACGAAAGAGAAATAGGATAATGTCTCGATATTGTCCATAAAGAAAGTGCGAATTTCAAGCGTGTCCTTCCAATTTTTACGCAAACCGTAAACGGTAAAATTTTCAAATTTATAACGTTTCCCACCCACTCCTTTCCTTTTTCTAAAGACTCTTAACGGCTTTTTACCTTTTTAACAGTTGCTTTATTTTTATTCATTTGGGTAGTCTCTCTCTTCCATTTTAGGCGTGGACACTCTCCTTCAGACATTTTATCTTGGAATTTTTGCTGAGGAAATATAGAATAAAGGAAGATGTTATGATAACATTGCACTCCTATAAAAATAAAAAAAATAAAAAATAAAAAAATAAAGCCTCACCTCAAAATTAATAAAAAAATTATAGTTACGATATCAGAAAACTTTCAAATCAATCACCTTGGCCTTGACTGTGTGGTTGTAAAAAAAAATTGGATATCAGGCATTAAAAGTAGTGTATATTGTAGTATATTGTCCGAACCGTCTAATTCGCCTTAGAAATAAGTTCTTAAGGATCCTAAAATTTGTATCAGTTTTTTAGTTTCAAATTTCATAATCCATGTTGAAAATTGATTTTAAAGTCATCATGGATATTTATGATGCCTATAGTGCTTTTCAAATGAAGATTCAAGGTGAGGCTTTACTTTGATTTCAACTTTTTATAAAGCCTCGGCCTGTTTGAAAATGCATCCCTAGATAAAATATCAGTTAGGACCTTGTACACTATACTCTCATGGAAGTATATTGTTCATTTGCTCCTTTAGGCAACGAGGTACTTTGGGGGGTTTTTTATTAAAAATATGCCATCCTTCTTATACCATATAAATAAGGCGCATCTCTAATTTACGCCTAGAGATCTAGGTTTAGTAAAATTTAACAAATGGTACAGATCTAAAAGCTATAAATATTTGAAAATCTTGAAAATAAACAATCCAGATAACTTGTCCAAACATGAATTATTTTTAAGACTTGAAATTCTTTTGTTTATCACATCTATCAATCTCGAGGTTGAGATGATCGAGTGTAACATTTTTCTACATTGGAACGAACACTCACTTCTAGAATATTTTTGAGGTATATCATACTTCAATAGTGCATCTTACTTCAATAGTGTAAGGTTGACACCTTACATAAGTTTTTATCCTCAAAATATTGAGATGCATAATGATTATTTCCTAAAAAAATAGATTTTGAGTTTCAAATATCTAAGCATCCAAAATTAGATTTTTAAGTTAATTCCTTGGTTAAAGGGGTTGCAGCTCAAAACATTTGTTTGAAGTCCTAAAAATACTTCTACGTTGGAAATATTTTTCCTTCCAAACAAAAAAACACGAATTATTTGGCCAATTTTAAATGGGATTTTATAGGATTCCACCATTTTTTAAATTTCGTCTCTTTTTTTTTGACTTTTTCTTTTTTTTTTCTATCGGTACATAATGATAAGAAATGTGATTGCGTTATTTTATTGTGAAGGAGAGCACAGCACTATAGCGCTTGAATTATTTTCTTGTGCCTCTCACACCCCATGTCTCCCTCTTTATTTTGTTTGGAATTTAAAGGGAAATTTACCAAACTATATATGTGATTTGGACTAATTTTATCATTTTACTCTTGCGTTTTAACCTAATTTCCAATTACATCATTATTTTGATCAAAATTCAAGTAGCCCATCAAAACATCATCTTCACTGTCTTTTCTCAACTTATTTGAAGTCGGCTGTACGAATCTTGATCCACAATTTCACTTTATTAAGAGTTTGATAGAGCCAAATGATACATTAAAATAGGTATTAAAATTTATAAAAATACATCTAAAATAAAAAGTTAAATAGTTCAACTATTAAATATATTTCAATAAATTTTTTATTTTTTGTATTTAAAGAACATTTGAAACATGCAAGCATGAAGGCTCTTTCTCTCCCTATTTCTCTCTCTTTTAGAACCTTACTTTCAACACACGTGGATAGGAAAGCACACGTGTATCTCCCGGCATGCGTTAGTTGTCATAATTAGGATAAGATATGAAAGCTCCAGGCTTGCTTTATGCCAATATCCCCCATGGCCCATGGAACACACCACAATTATTATGTCGCCAACCCCATTAATAAAGCAATCTTCTTGATTTCATATTAGTGTTGGTTGGTTACTTTATTGGGAGCGTGTACACTATGCTCATGTGGGAGTATAGTGTATATCTATTCCTCGGGAAGAGAACCCATTTGGGAGAATTTATTGAATCAAATTCTTGAAAACCAAGTAGTAATCACTAGGTTATTATTTTCAAATAAAAATTTGAATTTTGAGTTTTTCCATACTTCGATTTCTTATGAATTTTGGACGGCCTTTGTTCAATTTCGAGGCATTAGGTTTTTCAAGCTCATAAACAGCTCACTATGGTAATTTTTCTATGGGATTGTATATAATGAGACTATTTATTTTTTATACAAAGACATCACAATTATTTACAACTATCCGATGTGAAATCTGATAGCTTGGGTGTGTCATAAAGTTCGAAAAAAATTGTTTTGGAGTTTGAACTTGGTCAATGGAATAAATGTAGCCATCTAATTTGACATCCAATGGTCAAGATTAATTGTGACCACCTTGTACCAATGATAAACGGTCTCATTGTATATTTTCCCTTTTTCTATTGAGATTAGCTTATGGGTTGAAGAGATTACCTCCTCAAAATTTGAGATTTCACATGAGGGAGTGAATGGACAGTATGCTCATTCGAGAGCATAATATCACTTGGCTTTTATTTTATTTTTTTTATTTTTAGTGTTAAGAGTTGGTATTTGATTTTGGTGCGGGTTGTATACTTTAAGCTAATGTTGTGCAAACGATTACTTTACTATTAGTAGCAAAAGCATTCATATTTAGATAATTAAGTATTTTGTTGGTTTACTTTGGATCCTCCACCCGTTGTGGAAAGTAGCCAGCTTCCCTCCAATTTACACTTCATTAAAGTCCCCCAAAATTTTCAAATTGAAACTCATATGTTATATATGTCATAGCGTAACTGATTCGAATTAGATGAAAAAAGACTTTGACGATAAAGTTGTTATAAGTTATAGTAGAAGTAGAACACTTGCCAGTTCAAAAAGTATTTATTTCAAAAGCATGTTGTTGTAGCAATCTTCTCATTTAAATCACTCCGTCTTGCTTTTTTAAATCATTTATCCCTGGGTGAAGTTTCCAAGGGAGGTCAAGGTTTCATGAAGTTTGTCCCAAATAAACCAAGTTTGCTTACCTTTTCTTCATAAGAGCTTATTCATAGGAAGATATTTACCAAAGAAAAAAAAAGGGAAATTATCACAAATATACCTTAATTTAAGCTTAATTAGAAAAAAAAATTCAAACTTTTGTTTATCTCGTGTGCACCCTTTTTCCTCATTTTCTGTTTTTTTTTTTTACAAAATGACCTTCACGGTAGTCGTATTATCGTAATAGTTAGTGCATGTTATATGGTACTTGAAGTACCGTAATACTTAAGGAATTTTATACGTTACTTTTAGTAACGTAATACTGAGGCCATGTTATACGGCACTTAAAATGCCGAAACTCTTTTTTCATTATGTCTATCTCTTTCTTCTCTAATTCTTTTTATATTTATCTATTATATCTCTCTCTCATTTTTTAAAATATTTATCTCTTCTTTATCTCTCAAATTCTTTTTTATCTCTTCTTTATCTCTCAAATTCTTTTTTATCTCTTCTTTATCTCTCAAATTCTTTTTTATCTCTTCTTTCTCTCTCTACAATCTCATCATTGTTTCATTAAATAGAGTAATCAAACATTGACTTCGGCTATGCAAAACAGAGGACATGATCTTTCTAAAGAAATGATGATGAGATTGTAGAGAGAGAGAAAGAAGAGATAAAAAAGAATTAAAGAGTGAAAAAAGAGATAAATATTAAAAAGAATTAGAGAGAAATAAGAGATAAACATAAAAAGAATTAGAGATGAAAGAGATAAATATGATAAAAGGATTTATGGCATTTTAAGTGCCGTATAAGATGGGTTAGTTTTTATGGTACTTAAAATCTCATATAGTGGGTTTTAGTTTTTACGGTACTTAAAGTACCGTAATTGACTTCATAGTCATGGCTACTGGAAGTTACTATGGTATTTTAAATACTGTATAAAATGATATGTATTACAGTAGTAAGAGTGCCGTGAAGGTCATTTTGGTCCAAAAAAAGCCGAAAATGAGGAAAAAGGATGTACTCGAGGTAAACGAAAGTTTGGGGTTTTTTCCAATTAAGATATATTTACAATAATTTCCCAAAAAAAAAAAGTTTTATTATTAAACATGCATATTCCAAAAGCAATGATGACTAAGGCAATACTAATCGAGTGTGGTTGTAACCTAACTTGTAGAATAAAGGTTGCAGCGTTCCATACCATCTTTTTTAGTTAAACAATATAGATTTGAAACGTCTTTTAAGATAATGTCAAAAAGTAGTATGTCTTTTGAGATAATATGAATGTACACTGTTCAAATAAAATAGACGTTGTAGATTACTAAAACCTTATTTCTAAAAATAAGGTTAAAATCTTATATAATCTTTTTCCTTGAGAACTTAAATGGTAGATTTCTAATGCTAGAAAAAAACTTATTCGAAGTTCAACGTGACCTTGAAAAAAAGGTACACGAGTGAAAAAACGCACAATATAATATGCCATCTCCACTGTCCATATTTCTGCGGATGGTTGAGATGACCCTTTATTCCGTTCAAGTGATAATGACACACATGAGTGGAAAAATAGCTCATCACCCTTTTTATTAATTTGGTATGTTATATGTATCATATTGCACTTTCCCTTTTTAAAATAGTTCAATGTGCTCAATTGTTTGTGTGAGGGGACTTCGAGAGAGAATCATGGACCTTGTTTGGCATATGAATCAACTTGGAAGAGAAAATTTTACGAATCTGGTGATAACCACACTTTTTTTTGGGTAGTTCAGTGGTACGAATTGAACATGAGATGTAGTATTGCTTGACGTCAACTGCTAATCACTCAAGTTTAAGCCCAATTCTTAAATTTAAAAGTCTGATACATGCCAACACTATTAATGAGTATCATACTTTCATTGGCCTATTTACAATTCAATCCCCCATTGTTGTTGGTTTTGATAACGAATCCGTCCCTTTTGGGTGGTTGTTGTCTCTTATGTGACATTCGCCAGTCATTTTCCTAGATTTAGACAAATTTCCCCACTATATTATTGCAGTTCTCAAATTGGCCTTCCATTTCATATCATGATAGTTAATATGCCTTTTTTGATCCATAGCCCATTTCATGTCATGAAGATTCAATCATACATTTTCCCATTTAGCAAACCATTTTACACTATGGGATCTAATTGACCCGTTGATTCGATTAAATATTTAACCAACATTGAATAGTTGTACACCAAATAGTTGGAAGAAAGCTCTGATGATAATGATGATTCGATTAAATATTTATACAATGCCCATTTCCAATAGTAGATCCCTTGAGCTGCATTCCTATGATGTTCCAACAGTCATTTATCGCATAGGAGATATTGCATTTCATAGGGTATTTATTCATTGTGTAGTACTAAATTGAATAAAAATATTTATAAAATGATGGGGAGAGAAAGATATAAAAGGAAATTTGTTGTAAAGCTTCTCAATAACTAGAGAGATGGGCAATAGCTCTAAGATTTTTTTCTGTATTTTCTAATGGGTGAGTGAGCCCCTTTTATAAGCATTGTAGCTTATTCCCTTACCACATATGGCAGGTTTTGCATCCAATGATCCAAATTTCTCTCTACCCATATCAATAGTTAAGCCTTCCTATTTTATCATTCTTTATCTATCTCTCTTACCTAAAAAAAAAACATTTCGTTTGATGTTACCGTTAGAATGTCATTGATGGGTGGTTAAGAAAAAAAAGGAAAGAGAATGAAATATACCATATGAGATAGTCCGAGGATTTGAATGCAATGTAACAAGTATATAATATAATTAAATTGAATTTTAATACATTTAAAAACTAGAAGGTAAGAGAGGGACCATGAATACTGTGGTGTCATGAGGCCTTGGTGGCCGTTACTCCAACACTCTCACTTGACCAAATGCATCAGCATTGCTAAGCCATAAGGTTTTGTTCATTTAAGGTTTTACCCAATGTGACATACTTCGCTACAAGGTTTTATCCACCGACATGATTTAATCCCTTGTAGCATTCAAAATGTGCCTCTTGGAAAAAAAACTATATTTAATTAAGGCACATCATGGTCACATGCTTGGAGAACATTTCAGCAATCAATCCCTTTGTTAAAGGGTCTGCTATCATATCATTTGAAGGCAAATAACTTACTGCAATTTCTTTCTTTACCACTTTGTCTAAGATATAGTGATAATCAACTTCTATGTGTCAGCCTTAGAGTTCATTGCTCCATTTTTAATTAACAAAATTGAAGCCTGGTTATCACAAAACATTTGAACTGGTTCGTTGGCTATTTCCAGCTTCAAATCCCAAATGAAGAAGCTTATATAGAAGACAAAAGTAGAAGCCATACTACAAGTAATGTATTTCGCTTCCATTGTGCACTAGGCAACACACAAGAATAAGAAACCTCCTCTACGAGGACAAGATTTACATAAGTCGATTTTCTATTATCAAAATCTCCTGCGAAGTCTGCATCAGATAACCTTTGAATTTGCAGATTATCACCCTGATAGCATAATTTATAATGTTTGATTCCATGGATACATCTGAGTATCATTTTAATTACTTACCATTGAGTCATACTTGGGTTACTTTGAAATCTACTGATATATCCTATTGCAAAACTAAGGTCGGGTCTTGTATAAAGCATATTGTACATACTAGACGCAATGGCTTGTTTACATGGAATATGTTTCATTTCAGCCTTATCTACATCATTAATTGGCAATTCTTTCTTTAATAGCATCATGCCTTTGCATATTGGAGTTTTCATTGGTTTGCAGTTTTCCCACTTAAATCTCTTAATGACATTCTCTAAATATTTTTCTTGAGATAAGTAGAGAAGCATAGAATTTCTATCCTTTGTAAGTTTTCTTCCCAAAACCTGTGACGCTTCTCCTATATCTTTCATTTCAAAATATGAATTAAACTAATATTTAATTTTATTTATCATTTCCATATCATTTCCAACTAATAGAATATCATTCACATATAGAGATAAATTTATAAATTTACTCTTCTTGTTCTAAACATGCACATAATGATCCATTATATTAGCTACATAGCCTAGATGATTGTTTTAGACCATATAATGATTTCTTCAATTTATATTTTTTTTCTTCTTGACCTGTAACTACATATCCCTCTGCCTAATTCATATAAATATCTTCTTTTAATTCTCCATTTAAGAAGGTTGTTTTAAACATCTAATTGAAATAATTTCAAGTCAAATTATGTTACTAATGTTAATATTATTATTATTAATGAAAATTTTGCTACAAGAGAATATATCTCCACATAATCTATTCCTTCTTTTTGAGTAAATCATTTGGCTACTAATCTAGCCTTCTATTTATCAATGGTTCCATCAATTTCTTCTTAAGAATCCATTTATATCCTACAACTTTCCTATATATAGGAAGGTCTACAAGTTATCATACTTGATTTCTTTCAATAGAGTTAATTTCATCATCCATAGCATTGACCCCTTTAGATGATTCAGGTGAATTGATGGCTTCACTATAAGTACATGGTTCATCTATCTCATCCTCATTTAAGAGTATATAATATTCATCTAAATGGAAAGGAGGAGCTCTAGACCTCTTATTTCTATCTAGATTAGGGGACTCAGTAAGGGCAAAATCACTAGTTAGTGGTATAAAATCCATAGGTTTGTCTTGATCTTTATTGTGTTCTTCTATAAATAAGTCAACTTTTTTATTTTTATTGTTTTTGTTATCTAAATTTCTAGAAAATAAACATCCCTACTCTCAATTAAGCATCTATTGTCATGATCATAGAACATGTATCCCTTAAAATTATCAAAATATCTTATAAATGAACATCTAATTATTTTACTGTGGAGTTTGTCTCTTTGGTAATGTGGGATGAGCACATGTGCAACTGATCCCCAAATTTTTAATATACTTAAATTTGGTTTTCTTCTTTTCCAAAGTTCATAAGGGGTCAATTCTATAGACTTGGTTGGCACTCTATTTAAAATAAACATAGTTGTACTAATGGCTTTTCCCTAAAAAATTTGAGCTAGGTTGGCATGGCCCATCATAGATCTAACCATTTCCATTAAGGTCCTATTACGTATTTCTGCTACTCCATTTTGTTGTGGGGTGTTTCGCAAGGTAGTTTGATGTATTATACCATGATCTTTACAAAATTGACTCAATAATCTTGAGTTATATTCTCTTCCCTATCAGTCATTAGAATTTTTATATGTCTTCTTAATTGCTTTTCCACTTCTATCTTATATTTTTTAAATGTTTCTAAAGCATCAGATTTTCTACTAATTAGGTATACATATCCATACCTAGAGTAAACATCTATGAAAGTTATAAAATACTTCATACCTCTATGTGTCTTAATATTTAAAGGTCTACATATCTTAGTTGATTATATTAAGCAATTCTTGTGATTTTTGTCCTTTAGGGAATTGCTTCCTTGAAAATTAGGCATGGTTCACAAGTTTGGAACTCAATTTCTTTAAGATTAGGTATAAATCATCTTTTACTAATTTTTTTCATTTTATTTTTATTAATATGTCTTAATCTTAAGTGTCATACATATGCATCATTTTCAGCCACATTTATTGCCACTTTGATATTAGAAGAGGTAGCATCATTCATTCCATTAACAACATTTAGACGATACAAATTTTTAACTTTTTCCTCCCAAACATAAACTCAATTATGTTTCCCAATAGACATCTTTACGAACCTGAATCATACCTCATAGCCCTTTTCATCCAATGTAGGGACATAAATAAGGTTGCGCCTCATATTAGCCGCATACAAAGTGTTAGTGATGACAAAATTTATACTACCAAGCAACTCCAGCTTGTATGTGCCAACACCTAGCACATCACAGAAAGTGTCATTTCCCATGTATATCCGTTGGTCGATGGTTTTGATTTCCTTTAAATCAACAAAACTATCATTAGTTTTTAGAACATGTCTGGTCGATGCAGAGTCCACCCACCATCCTTTCATATCATGATCAAGCACCATAAATTCAAAGACCACACAAACTAAGTTGAATTTATTGTTATTCTTGCAGTTCCTCCTTTGTTTATTGTTCTTGTCTTAGACATTACTGAAAATATTTTTATTTGGATATTTAGGTTTAATATGCCCTATCTCTCCGCAGTTGTAACATTTTAGTGGGTTGTTGTAGGCATTTCTTCTTTGTGGTTTGAAAACTTTACCCTTCTCGTTAAATCGATTATTGTTATTTCGATTATTGTACGGTCTAGGGTGGTCACTTTTAGAGGAATTTTGGGCAAACTACAATTCGGCCTTTCTTTTTGTATTTCTTCTTTCTTCCTCTATACTCAGGTGCATGGGTAATTTCAACATGATAATTCCTTGGGATGAGTGTTTAAGAGCAATGACTATAGGTTCCCATGATTGTGAGAGACTATTCAATACAGTTGACACTAGCATACGATCAGGAATGAGGTTTCCCGTCGCAACAAAGTCTTTAGCAAGAACTATTATTTTATTAACATGCTCTACTACGGATTCATTTCCCTCATCCTACATGACTTGCATTTCTCAAACAAAAGTTGAATATGGGTTTCAGATGTAGATCCATATTTTTCAATCAAAGCTTCCATCATTAATTTGGATGTTTTATAATCTTCAAAAACTCTTATCAAATCATCCACCATACGTAAGCAATATAGTTTTTATTAATTTGTCATCCCCCTCGCATTTCACTAGTTCTCTTCTACTATAGGCAAAGGGCTTTAAACCCAATTCAGGTTTAGTAGAAGTCAAAATGTAGTCAATCTTATATTGAATCAATATGTAGTTCATTTTTCTTTTCCACATATTGAAATTGGCCCATTAAGTTTTTTGGTTTTAGATAGTTCACTCATCATCAATCTAACAGCCATGTTATCAAAAAAATATACCAGTGAAGAAAATTATTTATAAAATGCTAGGGAGAGAACGATATAAAATGAATTTTAACAAGTTCAAGGTTTAGATCAAATGACCACTTTGTTGATGAATGATTTACCAATTTCTCAGATGATGATAGCAGCACACTTTGGTCGATGGCGAGTCACAAATCTCTTGAGGGAGTAGCAGGTACTTGCCTCAAAATAATCACCGATGATTACCAACTCATTGGGCCTTAGGTGTTTCCTGCCTTTTAACAAACAATTGGCGTAGCAGCCCAAAAAGATCCATGAAAGAATAGAAAAACAAAAATTATTTCCTTTGATTTTCAGCCCCAAAAAATAAATGTTCCCTCTTGCAAATGTAATGGTTTCCAACAAGGAAAAAAAATTGAGCGAGACAAAAAGCTTGGACTACAACTTCCTAAAATCTGCAGTGGGTTGGGTTAGAATAACGCGTGCTCCAGCCAAAACTCATGGGATTTTAGATGAGCCGTGGAAGAATGAAGATCATATTATGATGAGGAAGTTAGAGTAATAGTGATTCCTCTGCACTTTAATGTAAGACAGGGAGGCAACATGAGATTTCATGACCCAACAAGTGCAGGCAGAGAAGGAAAAATAAATAAATGGATAAAATAAGAGCACATATAGGGACAAAAGAAGATGTTCAAGTATGTAAAAGACAAAAAATATGTAAAGGCAAAATAAAAGGGTTGTATGAGGGCAAGATAGAGAGAGAAACACTAAACCAGTACGGGACAAAAGTTATGACAAAAAAATATTGCCTTGCTTATGTAAGCTATAGGCATTACAGCTTATATGACTCCCTTTCAAACTCAAAAAGAAAACTGTGAAGAGAAATGATTGAGTACCAATAGTTTGATAGGAGCCCCAAAGAAAAGATCCCGCTCTGATACCAATGAAAACAAAATATTTATAAAATGATGGAGAGAAAAAGATATAAAAGGAATTTTGCTGTAAAGCTTCTGGATAGCCATAGAGATGGGCAATGGCTAAAATTTTTTTAAGTATTTTCTAATGGGTGAGTGAGCCACTTTTATAAGTATTGAAGCTTATCCCTTTGTCACTTATTGCATGTTTTGCATCCAATGATCGAGATTTCTCTCTGCCCATATCAATAGCTAAGCATTCCTATTTTATCATTCTTTCTCTCTCTTACCTCAAAGAAAAACGTTTGGTTTAATATGACCATTAAAATATCATTGATAGGTGGTTGAGAAAAAAAAAGAAAGAGAATGAAATATACCATAAAAGATAGTTAAAGGATTTGAATGCAATGAGACTATTATAGCAAATATATAATATAACTAAATTTAATTTAATGCATTTAAGAAACAGAAAGTAAGAGAGCGACCATGAACACTATGGTGGTCATGAGGCCTTAATGGCCACATTCCAAAATAAATGAGCATCAAAGATTCGCACTTATAGATCCCAAAGATATGATTGGTTCTATTTTTATTTGTCGAATTTTTGTTTTTTATCACATAAAGGATTTTTAGTCATAAACAACCCATATATCATAGGATCTCAAGATTACCGAAATTTCCTTAGAAACCTAAAAAAGTGGGCTAAAAAATTAATCCCTATAAGATAGGGAATCGAATAAGCGTTATAATCATCTAAATTTCATCAATAAACATTACAAGTTACAATCAGTTTTTGCCCTTAGACATCACCTACTGGTGTACATAGATAGTAATGTATTCATAGCAAGATTTTAAAAAACAAATAAGTTACCCGGATCGCCCCTCCAAATTTCTGATTCAGCCCGACAGATTGATGATCATGTTTACCAAACGATAAATTTATTAAAAAAAGTGGGGCTGGTATAGGTGGGGTCAAGGGTCGGTGTCGGGGGGGGGGGGGCGCTTTAATCGGTTCTTTGAATAGAACGAACCGGTTCCAATTTTGTCAAAGAACCAATCACAATTGACTGAAACTAACCAATTTGTGGGGTGAATCAACCTGTTCCTGATATTTTATAGAATCCAATTTAGCAAGACTTATTCCCAATCCAGATTGGCCATGTCTAATTCAGATGACCGATTTTTTAAACACTGATTCATATACATTTAGAACCCATTTCTTTTAGGTTCTAGTAAGCTTTGTTCTTGCAAAGATTTGAAGGTCCCCTAATCTAATTTATTCTCCCTTGCTCCAAATGGAGTGGGAAGCAAATTTCTGTATAAAACAAAAGGAATTTTCCAATACAATCCAAGTTGATCTGTTTGAACTTTTGTTCCCCCAAGACCACATAAACAATTTTTCCAAAATGATCCACTAATTATAAACTAGTCCACACAGGTCGTGGTAACAACCACGATACAGGGGTTTGTCACTGTCCAATCTATTGATTGGATAGTAATGAAAAAAAGTACGACTAATAATATGGTGGTACCAGTTTCCTCATTGCCATCCAACGCATTGATGAATGGTAATGACTAGAAGGACAGTCACAAAGTCACTATGACAGTGTATTATTTTACCAGTTCAAGTTGGCTATACGAATCTTGTTCCTTCATTCATACTATATAAGTAAGATGCACTTCAAAAATCTAGTAGAAAATAGTGCTTTGAAGTTGACAAACCCTCTAATTCATCATATCGATCTTGGGATGTATTGAGTACAAAAAAAAAAAAATTTCAAACCAACTTATAACAAGTTATCTAGCTTGTCTATTTTTTAGGTTTTCAAGTGTTTATATATATGTTCGATTTGTACCATTCTTAGATTTTTAAATTAGTAATTAGGGTTGAACATGAATTTTCAAGCCAACAAAACACCACAACCACATTTTCCAACAAATTTTAGAGGTGGCCTTACTTGTATAGTATAAACTAGGCACCTTATACAAACCTCACCCATGCTAAAAATATTTTTTGCTATAAAAGGTGACTTACTACTAACTTGCAAAGTACCAGTTAGCATACATGCCATCCTCTATATTAAGATGTGCTATTTAGCATTAAGTGTGCATTTGACACGTGGAGTTTGTAGGAGTCGAGGGGATTTCTTTAAATTATGGAAGACTTTGCTCTTCCATTATTTTTTATGAAAGGGAAGTCTTCCAAAAATGAACCCATTTTAACATTAAGAAAAGCTCTGTGGAAGGCCGTTTTTCCAGTTTACAGCTTTCACACAATAGTATCAAACATGGAAGTGGGACATTTAACTCCCACTTTCAAAAAGTTCTACTTATCAATCGGGTCCTAGAGTTTAGGGTTAACAGTCCCATAAAACTCATTTGTATCAAGTGTATGGGTGTACAAGAATTAGACTCGAGGTGCCATCAGAGACAAATTTCCAGCACTTTGAAATAATGAGAAACACATTCTACTTGAAGTCGTAGGGTCCACATCATATGAAAGGGATGTGGCAAACCAGCCTTCCTATAAAGCAACTGAAATATTTGATAGAAGTGGATTTACGGACAAGATGGGAAGAGGTAGATTCTGAAGAGTGCATTGAAAGTTCTTGCGATAACGCGTAACACATATTTTGCAAGGGCAACTGAGGAGACTTAACATGTCCCAAGCTCAAGTAAAGTAAATGGAGGTGAGTTGTATTGGTGTATGTCGTCAATATAAAATTTTGCGAATTTTTTTTTATGAAACTCAAGTCTTTTTTATGGATTTGGACTTGAACCGAGAACCAAAGGATAGACCCAATCCAGGTTCGGGAATGGTTCCCAAAATTGGACTCGACAGGTCAAGTCCGTGTTCAAATCTTGGACATGAACACTATTCAAGTCTAGTTCTAATAATATTTTTTAGGCCCTATTAAATGAAGTATATTTAAATATAGTTAAATACATAGATATTTTAATTTTTGGGGTATAGATATTTTAATTTTTGGGCTGGGTTCGACTCCAGATCTGAGTCCCACACTATATATTCGGGGCCAGGTCCAATTCTCATATCGGGTCCGAGTCTGACCCGTTGCCACCCCTAACCAAGGAGGCACTACAATAGGATATTTGTGTCACATATCTGTGATGGATTTTGGAAAATGAAGATTCTAGAATCTCTCAGATAGATTTTGGAAGGTAAACAAACTAGAATAGGTGCGTGCAAAACCTGCCCATCCTAAAATACGTATTACTTTGATTTTCAAATACGTATTACGTTGATGAGATGCGAAGATTTAAAATAGGGAAAGTAACATACAAATCCAACCGTCTTTTTGTATTTCGATTGTTGACAGAACTTCGAAGAACCGAAAATTTCAGATGTTAAAGAACCAAAAAATTTAAATTTTCAGTTTTTGAGAAAATGTTCTCTCTCGTGTGAATTCGGTTGTTGACACCAATGTCGAAAAACCGAAAATTTCGGTTGTTAATTATTGAGAAAATGTTTTTTCTCGTGGCGTATTTTTTCTACTTCTCTGAAGTCATATCAAATAAAATAAAAGGAGAACAACTAGTTAGAGTCCTTAAATTTAAGAAAAATATTAGGGATTATGAGATTAGAAGATTTATCTTAGGGATTATGAGATTAGAAGATTAGGAGAAATCTTGTAGAATATTCTCTCTCTACTTCTTTGAAGTCATGGTTATGCGATAATTAGGGAGAACCGCAAGTTTGAGCCCCTAAATTTAAGAGAAATTACCCAAAAAAACACTAGTGAAGGGGAGAGAGAGTTAAATTACCCATGTAATGTAGAGAGAAGATAAGCGTACCCACACAAGAGATAAATTTACCCATTTTAAATACTTTGAATTCAGTACCCAAAAATGGTAAAATCATTTTCTTCTTTTTTAATTTATGAAAAGAATTCAGTACCTAAAAATGGTAAAATCATCTTTTTTTTAAATTTTTATTTTAATATGAAAAAATAGACACGATGGTAATAACCAAAACTAACTTCGAAATTACATTATTGCTAGCATCATAATCACAACACCTTATAGCATTCACTCGAGCTTAACAAATTTATAACTTAAAAAGAGTTCTCTTGATACGAAAAATATTAGGAAAGAAAATATACATGAGATCAGAAAAGGAAATCGTCAAAAGATATAAAAAGAAAAAGATAAAAATCATCCGAAATAAAAAATAAATAAATAAACTTACCCAAAGTAACATGTAGAGAATGGGTGAATGGGTGCTGATGCATCATGAATGGGTGCAAGTACCATGTAGAGAATGGGTGAATGGGTGCAGATGCATGGGTGCAGTTGGCATACGATGCATCCGTAGCGGTAGAGGTAAGGTGTACCTTCAAATTTTATGATGGTATATAATTTTGATGTAAAATGTTTTTAGGATTATCTCAAAATCTATTTTTACATCTAATTATAAAATTTTAAATTTAAAAAATGGTTAAAATCAAGTAGATCTATAAACATATGAAAATGGACGGTGTAGATAATATATTGTAAAATGCACTATTTTTTAGACTTAAAATTATATATCTCGATGTCGAGATGATCAATCTAAGGGTTTTTCAACATTAAAACTACTTTTTCTGATAGATGTTTGAGGTGATCCATAGTTCTACATTATAAAGTTGCATCCTTATAAAAACTTTTTTCGAGAATTGACACTAAAACTAAAAGGAAAACTTCAAATTTTGTTATCCTAAATCTTTTGTTAGTCTTAAAATTTAAATTTTTGATTTCTTTCTCATTTTTCACGAAATCCTCTCAAATCTATAATATATTGCTCTCTATAATAGCCGACAAAAATTATTTCAAGATAAAAAAGGGGAATATATATAGAGGGAGATTCAACCCACCATTAAAGGTTTTAAAGATAATATGTATGTGAGGATCCAGATCTTGGTGTTCAAAAGCGTACATTTTCTTATGTTGTTGAGAGAAGAAAATTGAAATCCAATTGTTGATTAGAGAGATCGGGATTCCCATTTTGTTCTCACAACAACAGAGTAAAAAGTAAGCCATCGGTCGTTATGCACAGGGAAGAAGAGTACGCCATCGATCCAGAGAAGAGTAAGCCATTGCTGGTAGAGAGAGAAGAGGAAGCCAACGCAAATTGTAGAGAGAGAAGACGGCCTCTGAGTGGAAGTCAGAGTAAATGAGGAAAAAGAGAGAACGGCTTGGCTTACTTGTACGGGCAATTCCAGAAGCTAGGGTTTGCGTATCTCTGATTTTATAGAAAGAGAGGGGTGTTACCAACGCATTTATCTTTTTATAAGAAAATTGTTTCATGCGGGCTGGGCAGCATTCTTACAATATACGGCCCTAAGGTATAAGATATTCATGTTTACAAATAAGTGGTCTATCTAGAAACAATTGAAACTAACGATTCAAATGTTTTCTTTATAAAAATTTTATTTTTATTTTTTATATTCATGATCTCTATGTTAGAGATTTCTTTTAAAATTGGGTCCGAAAAATTTATTTCAAAAATAAATTTTTATGAGTCAACTCACTTCTACATGGACTCCTAAAAACCGTGCTTTTTTTATATGACGCCATTTCTATCTTTTCATGAAAATTTGGCCCCCCAATTGACAAAAAAAAAAATGCCTCACCTTTGAGAAGTTTCCGGATAAGATAAGAGGAGAGAAGCGAGGGGTGCCTAGCCGTTATTTTTTGCTTTTCACAGTGACTTCCCATCTCTCTTTTCGCTAGAAATGTGGAGCTTTATTTTTCTCCCTTCATTTTTTTTTTCTCATTCCATCAGTGTTTGAAAAATCGGTGATCTAGATTGAGAATTGGTCGGATCAATCTATATCCCCATAAGATATAAGGAACTAGCCAATTCCCCTCATGAATCGGTTGGATCCAATAGTTATGTCAGCGAACCGGTCAGAACCAACCCTATTGTATTGTTTTTTTTTTTTTTTAATGACTTGAAGTGGATGGTACTACTCAGTTTTCTGTTGGAGAACCAGCCCCACATAATTTATTTTTTTTTTAAATCTGATTTGTTAAATACTAGATTGATGACGTCAAGCCTGATAAAAAATTCAAAGGGGTGATCTGGGTCATCAATCCATTTTTTTGATGCCTTGTTTTTCACGTTATCAACCTATTAAGACAAGATGAACCCGCTTGTATGCTTTCTATAATGAAATGTATGCACTAAAAGAATGCCATGCGGCCTTAGCAGTAGTATTGTCTAGTCCCATGATGAAGCCTTTGACTCCATTCTCACCAAAGGATAGGGCCCCAAAAATCCCCACTGACTTACTATTTTAGGGAGGGAGCTGGGGTCGTAATGGTAGCACCCCACGTCCTAGTTACCACATTGTAGAAGAGGTGCATGCAAAACTTGCCTATCACAAAATACGTATTACTTTGATTTTCAAATATATATTACTTTGATGAGATGTGAAGGTTTAAAATTAGGCAAACTTTCTATGCTTCCCCTCCAGCATAGAAGTTATATCCTCCCCCTTATCCACCCTTATCCAACCGTTCATTCTGAATAGAGGGCTAAGATTGCCCCAATCACAATGTCACATCTCTATACTAATTTATTTTAAATTTTTTTCTATAAACTATTTTGACACCAAAATATGGACATCCATTCCTTTATTAAACTCGCACTAGCGAAAAATATAAAAAAAAAAGATTATTTTCAATAAAATAAAGTGACTAAAATACCACTGAAAGTTTCAAAAGGTATTTTGGTCATTATATTTTATCAAAAAATTATTTTTAATATTTTTTTATAGGTGTGCCCCAATTAGAAGATGTCATGTACCAAATTTCATATTCATATAATTTGTATAAAAAAAAAAACTAAAAAAAAATACTTTAAGATGTTGGATCTAAGATCAAACGGTTAGTGCCTCTCTTCATCAAAATTGGACAGCTGGATGGTAGGGAGAAAATAGAACTAAGGGAAGTGTAGAACCTTAAAATTTAATGGTCCAAAAAAAAAAAAAAAAAAATCAGAATAGTCAACTGAGCAAAACCCTACAAATTACTTTGATGACATGTGGAGATTTATTATTACTTTGATGAGATGCGAATATTTAAAATAAGTGAATTCTGGGGTAGCGTGTGAATTTGAATTACGCCTACACATTTTTAATAGTTGAAAAAACTTAGAGCTTACATCATTGCATTGCGAGTATCACATTCACATGTTGTATCGTAATTACAACACTTTATAGCAGTCACTCGAGCCTAAAAAATTTACAACTTAAAAGAGTTCTCTTGATAGGAATAATATTAGGAAAGAAAAGGTACATGAGATTAGAAAAGGAAATCGTCAAAAGATATAAAAATAAGAAGATATCAAAAAATAAAAGAAATAAACTCAAAGTAACATGTGCGATATGTATAGAGAATCGTCACTGAAACTGAAGGGGAAACTTCAAAATTTGTTACCCTAAATCTTTTGTTCAGTCTTAAAATTTAAAGCTTTGATTTCTTTCTCATTTTTCACTAAATCCTCTCAAATCTACAATATATTGCTCATTTCTTCTCTACAATAGCCCAAAAAAAATTATCGTAAGATCAAAACATTTTTTTGGCAAGATTGAAAGATAAAAGAATAACACTTCTAGATCTCAATACCCAAACCATTTCTTTGATTTCTGCCGTTCGCTCAATCAAAATTCATAAAATTTATATCCAAAAATTCATATTGGAACCCCAAAAAAGATGGAACAAAATTTCTCCTTTCAAAAATCTTTGTACCTTGTACAAAGAGATGTAGAGAAAAAATTGACGGGCTTCAATTTTCTGAAAAATACTAAAATGTTTTTGCTAGAGTCTTAGGTTTTGTTGCGAAGATTGTTATCCATACCCAATTCACTCATAAATGAATAAGCTTTAACTTTGCCCTCTTAGTCTAGTTTTTTAGGGTGCAGTTGGCATACGGATGAGGTGCACCTTCAAATTTCATCATGGTATATAATTTTGATGAAAAATGTTTTTAGGATTATTTCAAAATTTAGTTTTATATCTAATTATAAAAATTTAAAATTTAAAATTTAAAAATGGTTAAAATCAAGTAGATCTATAAACATATGAAATTATAAAAAATTGACAGTGTAGATAATATGTTGTAAAATTCACTATTTATGAGACTTAATATTTTTCTATTTTTCATGATCATACAACTCGATGTCGAGATGATAAATCAAAGGGTTTTTCAACATTAAAACTACCTTTTTCGATAGATTTTTGAGGTGCATGTGTAGTTCTACATTATAAGGTTGCATCCTTATATAAACTTTTTCTTTTTTTTTATTATCTCAATATCCTAGATAAGAGTGTTGTAGTATGGCCATTGTCTATCTCAAGATCCTAGATAAGAGTGTTGTGGTATGGCCATTGTCTAAACTATGTATATGATAAGGTGCATTTCTAAACTTTGTTATTTTTGGTGTCCAAACTTCTTAGGATGATGCGATAATTTATTTTTAGGGAAAATTGCATACATATCTGATATAGTTTCTTTAATTACGGCTTTATCGAATAGTTTCAGTTATTACCACCGTGTTCATTTTTTTCATGTCAAAATAGAATTTTAAAAAAAAAAGATTTTATCCTTTTTTGGTTGTTGAAAAACCAAATTCAAAGTATTTTCGGTTAAATTTTCAATGGTTGAAAAACCAAAAAATATTTTCTCTCTCTTGTGGTGTATTTTCTCTACCTCTTTGAAGTCATAGTTATCCAATAAAATCAAGAAAAAATTTCATACAGACTCCTAATTCCCCATCTTATTTCATGGTAGACCCTCCTTTTATTTTTCTTTCAAACGGTATAAAAAAACCCTCGAGTATTTCACTGTACCCCTCATCTCTTCTCTCTCACGTTAATTCACTTTTCGCCACAAAAACTAGCCCCAACAAAGTGTTTTATTCCTTCTCAATCCAAAAGCTTTTTTCACCCTATTAGAAATAAATGTGATGGAAATAAATGTGATGGAATAAAACAATTTGTTAGGGCTAGTTTTTGTGGCCAAAAGTGAATAAACGTGGGAGAGAAAAGATGAGGGGTACTATGAAATGAGCGTTTTTTTATGCCGCTTAAAAGAAAAATAGAAAGAGGGTTTACCGTAAAATAAGATGGGAAATTAGGGATATGTATGAAATTTTCCTTAAAATCAAAGGGGAATAACTAATTTGAGCCCTTAAATTTAGGAGAAATCGTAGAGATTATGAGATTAGAAGATTAGGAAAAATCTTGTGGCATATTCTCTCTACCTAGTTTGATAAAATCAAGGGAACAACTAGTTTGAGCCCCTAAATTTAGGAGAAATCTTAGAGATTATGAACTTACCCAAAAAAGATGCTGAGTGAAGAGGAGTGAGAGAGTTTAAAAAAAAAAAAAAATTTACATATGTAATGTAGAGAGAAGTAGAGAGAGGATATGTAGACCTATAATAGAGAGAGAGGTTGAGAGAGGATACGTAGATGCACAAGAGAGAAAAAAAAATTTGGTTCTTAAAGAACCAAAAATTTATAAATTTTAAATTTTTTGTTCGAAATTGACATCGTTGACCAATGGGAAATACTTTAAATTTGGTTGCTCAACAACCGAAAGAGGGTAAACTCATCTTTTTTAAAAAAAATTTGTTTTGACATGAAAAAACTGACACAGAGGTAATAACGAAAACTATAACGGATATGTATGTAATTTTCCCTTATTTTTCTCTCTAACGGTAAAACTTTACTCAAAGAATTCAAATCATATAAATCTTTTTTTTTTAACGATAAATACTGTAGAACTATAAACGCATGAAAATCTGACAATCTAGATAATGTGTTGCAAGATATACTAATTTAGGACTTGAGATCTTTTTTTTTTTACTTTATATCTATACATCTCGATGTCGCCATGATTAATTATATGTTTTTTCAACATCAAAACCACATTTCTTATCCTCAGAAGTACACCTTCATTCCACATATTTTAAGGTCGTGGTGCAACCTTATAGAAACCTTTTTTCTTTTAACAATTTTCAATTTTTTTTTTATAACAACTTTATTTCTTTTTTTGAAAAGCACTCTTTTTTTGTGGTGGATTTGAAATTTGGCTGTTTTGGGCTGGATTTGAATATGTCATAAAAGGTGTATTTAATTGAAAATAAGGAAAAAGCCTAATTTTTTTTTTTAAACTAAAATTTTTATTTGTCTTGCTAGATTATGTCAAGAAGAAAAAATAAAGATCAAGAATTTTACGTGGTTCGGTATTGGGCCTACATCCACGAAGAGATTGTACTTTATTTTTTGTCATGCCTTCTCTAAATACAATCATACATATATAGAAGAGCCATGGCTATTACAGCTCAATCATGCAATAAAGAGAAGGCCAGGAAAGAGGAAACTATAAAGAACAAGAAGGAAAGTAACAAAGATAGCAAGGGGCAGCTCAAGCCAGCCCAACCACTTTTCCTATCTTTCAACATTCCATATCTTTCAACACTCCCCCTCAAGTTGGAGGGTATAGATTAATAAATCCCAACTTGAACAATATTCTTGAAATTTATCACGCCAAACAACCTTGGTAAATATATCTGCCAATTGGTCTTTACTCTGAATGTATGGAGTTGCAATTACTTTGGATTGAACTTTTTCTCGTACAAAATGACAGTCGACTTCGATATGCTTAGTTCTTTCGTAAAAGGCCGGATTTGATGCTATGTGAATGGCTGCCTGGTTGTCACAAAACATATTCATGGCAGAGGAACATTGCAAACCAAAATCTCTTGAAGAAATGTCTAGATCCATACAAGCTCACATGTTGTGGATGCCATTGCACGGTACTCTGCTTCAGCATTCGAACAAGCTACAACCGATTGTTTTTTGCTTTTCCATATTACTAGGTTACTACCTACGAAGGTGTAATACCCAATGGTAGATCTTCTATCAGTTTGGCGACCTGCCCAATCAGCATCACAAAAACCAATAACTTGAGTATGACCAGTTCTCCTATACTAAATGCCTTTTTCCAGGTGATGATTTAAGGTACCTTAAAATCCTTTCTACAGCATCCATGTGAGAAGTTCTATGAGCATGCATAAATTGGCTTACTAGACTGGCAGAAAATGTGATATCAAGCCTAGTTATTGTAAGATAAATCAATTTACCGACAATTCGTTGATACCTGCCAATATCTTGTAAAGGATCACCATTTTCCTCATTAAGTTTGAAATTTATATCAATGGGAGTTTCTATCGGTTTAGCTCCTAGTTTACCGGTTTCTCGTAATAAATCAAGAGTATATTTCTTCTGTGAAACAAACAATCCTTTCCGAGAGTGAGCGACTTTTATTCCTAGGAAATATTTCACTATTCCTAGGTCTTTAATGTCAAAGACTTGGTGGAGGTGACTTTTGAGTTTAGATATCCCTTGCAAAATCATCTCCAGTGAGGACAAAATCGTCAACGTAGACTAAACCAATCACCGTTCCTAAAGGCCCCTTTTTTTATAAACATTGAGGAATCAGTAGAACTTCTCTGAAATCCTTTGTTTAAAAGGGAAGTACTAAGCTTAGCATTCCAGTCCCTTGGTGATTGTTTTAGACCATAGATAGCCTTTTTTAGTTTGCACACCCAATCTTTTATTCTTTTAAGGGGATGAGCTTGAGGAATATGCATATATACTTCTTCCTCAAGATTTCCCTTGAGAAATACATTTTTAACATCTAGTTGAAATATATGCCAATTTTTGTTAGTAACACGAGAAAATAACACTTTGACCAAATTCATTTTATCAACCGGAGCAAAAGTTTCTTTGTAGTCTACCCATAAGTTTGAGTAAATCCTTTTGCTAGAAGTCTGGCCTTATACCTTTCTACAGATCCATCACTCTTGAATTTGGTTTTATAAATCCATCTCAAGCAACAGTTTTCTTTCCTTTAGGTAACTTGACAAGATCCCAAGTTTTATTCTTATCAAGTGCCTGAAGTTCTTCATCCATTGCCTTTTTCCAAATAGTTTAGTTAAGAGCTTCTTCGAAGTTTACAGGTTCATAAGTGGAAGAAATTGAACTTAGGAAAGAGGCATATGAACTAGAAATATTTCCATAATCAACATAGCTCTAGATAGGATAAGAAGTAGCATGAAATGTGAGATAGTTGCGAAACTTACTTGGAGGATGACTAATACGCTCAGATCGCCTAATAGAGGGAGATGAAGCCACAGCCACAGGGAGATCAGAAGCTTCTTGCTCAACAACATCACCTTCAAGTTCTTGCTTACCAACAAGTTACTCATTAGTAGCAACTTCAGAAGTCTCTTGAACATCCTAAGTTTGACAGGTTTTAATTTGAAAAATATTGTCATTACTTATATTAAGAAGAACATCCTGAGTTTTATTATCCCCCTTCTGAATTTTATTTTTACCATCACAGCTTGAAAATTGGTTAGAGAAGTAGGTTCGTCCTCTTGAAATTTGATATCACGAAAAATATATAATTTCTTATGATGTACATCATAACACCTATATCCCTTTATGTTTGCAAAATATCCAATGAAAAGACATTTGACAGCCCTTGCCCTCAATTTGTCATTGTTTTGAATATGAACATAACAGGAACAACAAAAAACTCTTAAATGGTTCAAAGAGATTTTTCTTTTCAGCAATATTTCCATTGGTGATTTATGCTTACGGAGTTTACTGGGCAGCCTATTTATCAAATAGCATGCAGTGATAATAGCTTCACACCAATACTGTTTGGGAATATTTGATTGGAACAAAATATTTCTAGTAACTTTCAAAAGATGATGATTCTTCCTTTCAGCAATTCCATTTTGCTGAGGTGTTCAAACACATGAAGTTGGTGTTCGATTCCATTATCCTTAAGATATTCGTCAAAGGGATGGTTAACATATCCAGTTCCATTATATGAATGCAAGGTTTGAATTATTCCATTGAATAGAAACCATTTTGTGAAAACTTTTGAAAGTAGGGAAAACTTGATCCTTTGATTGCAATAGATAAATCCAGGTCGCTCTAGAGAAATCATCAAGGAATGTCAAACAATATTAAAATCCACGATATGAGATCAAAAGTGTAGGACCCGATACATCAGAATGAATTAAGCTAAATGGTTTCAAAGTACTCTTACTAGATAACTTAAATGGCAATCAAGTATTGGCAAATATCACAAATATGAGAGTCTCAGTCCAAAGATGGCAATAAAATATGTAAAGACTTAGCAAAGGGATGCCCGTGTCTCCAATGCCATAAATGATCTCTTATTTTCTCAAACGAAATTAAAGCTTTAGTCTTTTGGTCAAGCAAATGTAATCCATGAACTTGTTGTCTCTCACCAATCTTCCTCCTCGCGACCCGGTCCTGGAAAACAACAGTTTCAGGGGAAAAAACAATATTACAATTATGAGTTCGGATTATCGTGCTAACCAACAACAAGTTAGAAGCAAAATATGGCAAGAATAGCATATCAGAATCAAGAAAATTATCAAAAAACTTGGTTTTTCCAGAGCCTTCAACGGGCATTAAGGAGCCATTGGCAATTGAAACTGGTTGCCATCCAGTAGATGGCTGAAAGTCAACCAGATAATGATGGGTACCTGACATGTGGTCAGTGGCTACAGAGTCAATTACCCAAGATCTACAAAGAGAGTTGAAAAAGAAAGAAAAATTATTACCTATGCCAAGGGAGGTATTCGAGTTTGAAGAAGCTATATTTGCCTTTCCAAACTGCTTGAAAAAATGAGTCAAATTTTCAAGAGTAAGAGGAGTTTCTTCTTCAGCCATTTGAGCTTTCGGTTTTTTATCTCTTTCTTGATCATTAGGTTTTCCATTACGCTTCCAACACCTATCTACAGTATGTCCTCTCTTGCAATAAGTGCAAAAAAAACATCATTTTCCATGGCCTTTTCCTTGTCCTCTTCCACCACTAGGACCAGCAACTAAATATTTATCATAATTTTCTGGCGTTTGTTCAGACTTTAAAGTAGAGTTTTCTCCAACCTCAATAGGTTTTTCCTGATTATCTTTCATGACTTTACGTCTTGTTTCTTCCCTAGCAATAGTAGAATAAACACTACTGAAACTAGGAAGTTCAAAAGCTATGAGGATTTGGTTTTTGATCATTTCATAGTCAGGTCCCAGAGATGCTAAAAAGGCAAATATATTATCTTGTTCCTTCTGCCTTCTAATAATTTTTAAATTATTAGAGAGAGGAACATAACAGTCTAGTTCGTCAAATAGGCCACATATTTCACCCACTAACTCACTAACAGGTTTGTTTCCCTTTTTTAATTGTAAAATTTCCTGTTTGATTTCAGATGTCCTGACTATATTATTTTGTTCTCCATAAAGTACGTTAGCCATTTTCTAAATCTCTTCTGCAATTTTACAAAATCAGAAAACCCTGGCTATCTTGGTTTCCATAGAGTTCAAAAGCCAAGACATAACAAGTTTATTATATGATTGCCAATCCCCAAACTCATAAGAGGATTTATTCAGTTCCTTTTTAGTTCCATCCAAATACTCAGACTTGGATTTGCCTCCAATGTAGAGATCAACGGCATTGGACCAATGAATGTAGTTTGATGCATTAAGCCGTTTAGATGTGATTTTTAAATTGGGATTAGGGTCTTGAATTACAGTATCCACATTGTTCCCAATTTCAGATGATGATAAAAAAAAAAAGGAAAGAAGAGATAGAATGATCTCACACCACAAGAGAACTCCCCTTGAAGATGTTACTGTACAGGCCATATTTTTTATCACAGTTTGAAGATCCCTCTAATAACTCAATACTGTCTCTTCAAGGAAGAACACCGTGAATATCTTCTTGAAGAGATCCTTGGCCAAAGATGCTTGGAATACGTCCCTTAGAAAACAAGGCTCACTGTCCAAATAAAAAGATGCAACGCCCAACCACTTTCCGTATCTTTCAACATTCACATTCCAAGCCCAACCACTTTCCGTATCTTTCAACATTCACATTCCAACCCCAACCACTTTCCGTATCTTTCAACATTCCGTATCTTTCAACAGATTAAGTTCTTGTGGTAGATTCTTCATATCCAATTCTTGACATAATTCTTTTTGTTCAGAATTTTTCTTCTTTTTGTTTATAAAGGTTGATTGTTTAGAGCCTTAGCTCTAAACAAACTGCATCCTTTATCTTTTGACCGAAATTTGGCCCCTAATCGACAAAAACAAAAAAAATGCCTGAGAAGTTTTCGGATAAGATAAGTGGAGAGAAGTAAAGGGGGAAAGCTTTCTTTGTTCTCCCTACAACATAGAAGTTTTATCCTCCCCTACCATTCAGCCATCTATTTTTTTATCAAGAGAGCCACTCAACATTTGATCTTAGATCCGACGTCTCAAAATCTTTTATTTTTATTTTTTTAATACAAATTTTTTAAATATAAAATTGGGTACGTGCCATCTTCTCATTGGGTGCACCTATAAAAAATATTAACAATAATTTTTCGATAAAAAATCATGACCAAAATACCTTTGAAACTTTCAAAGGTATTTTGGTCATTTTATTTTATTGAAAATATTTTTTTTTATATTTTTCATTAATGCGAGTTTAATAGAAAAATGGATGTCCAAAATTTGGTGTCAATATAGTTTATATAAAAAAAAAATTGCATAGAGATATGATATTGTGATTGGGACAATCTTAGCCCTTCATTAAAAAATGGACAAGGGTGCCTTGCAGTTATTTTTTGCTTTTCACAGTGACTTCCCATCTTTCTTTTCGCTAGAAATGTGTGGCTGTGTTTTTTTTTCTTTCATTTTCTTTTTTCTCATTTCCTCAATGTTTGAAAAATAGTGGCTTACCATCTATCTTTTCGCTCATTTCATCTATGCTTGAAAAATAGTGACTTCCCATCTGTCTTTTCGCTAGAAATGTGTGGCTGGTTTTTTTTATTTCTTCATTTTCTTTCTTCTCATTTAAAATTGGTGATCTCGATTGAAATTTGGTCAAGTCAATCTATATCCCATCAAATATAAGGAACTAGCCAATTCCCCTCATGAATCGGCTGGTTTCAACAGTCATGTCAAAGAACTGGTCAGAATCAACCCATTGTTTTATTTTTTATTTTTTATTTTTGAATGACTTGAAGAGGATGGTTCTACTCAGTTTTCTGTCAGAGAACCGGCCCCACATAAATTTTAAATTTTTTTAATCTGATTTGTCAAAGAAAATATTGCCATCTGGTTCATCAATCTATTTTTTTGAAGCCTCGCTTTTCGCGTTATCAACATGTTAATACAAGATGAACCCTCTTGTATGCTTTCTATAATGAAATGTATACATTAATAGAATTGCATGGAGCCTTAGTTGTATTGCCGAGTTCCATGATGAGGCATTTGACTCCATTGTCACCAAAAGGTAAGAGTTCAAAAATCCCCCCATTTTAGGGAAGAGGCGGGGTGGTGGTAGTAACATCTCAGCATCACAATCCCCACATTGTAGTTTCCATTCCCACCACTTAACCTCACTCGACAAACACTTTCAAAAAGTTAACTCCTAATCTACTTGAAAAAAAAGTTACCCCAAAAAAAATTGTATACATAATATTTACTTTTTGGTGCAATGAGATTATAGGCTTGGGTCGTGGTGGTAACACCCCGCATCTTAGTCACCACATTGTGGTTTCCGTTCCTACCACTAACACCTTCAAAAAGCTACATTGTGATTTTCGTTCCTACCACTAACACCTTCATAAAGCTAACTCCTAATCTATTTGAAAAAACGAGTGGGGTCGTGGTGGTAGCACCCCGCATCTTAGTCACCACATTATAGTTTTCATTCCCACAAGTAACACCTTCAAAAAGCTAACTCGTAGGGGCCTGTCTTCCCCACTAGATTACTAAATATATATATATATATATATATATATATATATATATATATATATATATATATATATATATATATATATATATATATATATATTACTTTTTGGTACAATGAGATCATAACTATCATCGATAGTTAAATGAAAAATCATGTGGTTAGGTATAATATCATTTACTAAGCATAATGTCCAAAATAAAATCATATAGATTTTTTTATTTTTTTTAACGGTAAATCAAGTAGATCTATAAATGTATGAAAAACTAAAGATCTAGATAATGTGTTGCAAGATGTACTAATTTACTAATTTAGGACTTGAGATCTCTTTTTCTTACTCTATATCTATACATCCCAATGTCACCATGATTAATTATATCTTTTTCCAACATCAAAACCACATTTCTTTTCCCTTAATTCCACATATTTTAAGGTGGTGGTGCTAACCTTATCGAAACTTGTTTCTTTTAACAATTTTCAATTTTTTTTCGCATAAAGTTCTTTATTTCGTTTTTCGAAAAGCAATTTTTTTTTTTGTGGTGGATTTGAAATTTGGACTAGATTTGAATATATCATAAAAGGCGAATTTAATTGAAACTAAGAAAAAATCCTCTTTTTGTTTTTTGAACTAAAATTTTTATTTGTTCGGCTAGATTAGGTTCTTTTTGTAGATTCTTCATATCCAATTCATGGCATTTTTCTTTTTGTTCAGAATTTTTCTTCCTTTTGTTTGTAACTTTTTAGTCTACCGGGTTTCTGTTTGTAATTTTTCTTTTCTTCTTCCTGTCCAATTTTTTCTTATAATTTTCAAATTTAATTTTACTTTTTTTCTTCATCTTCCTTTTTATTTCCTACCCAAGTTAACCCTTAGCGGGCTAAGTCGGCTCAGCCACTCGAACAAAAAAAAAGCAATATCTCGTCTCAACCTAAAATGGACATTCATGATAAATAAATAAAAAAACAAATTTCAGAGGCAGTAACATGTTTTTCTTCACTGTGCACTTAAAGGATATAAAAACAATAAATAATAAATAAAGGAATACATATAGAGAGAGATTGAACCCACCATTAAGGTTTTAAAGATAATATGTACGTGAGGATCCCGATCGTGTTGTTCAAAAGCATACATTTTCCTCTGTTGTTAAGAGAAAAAAAGTGAAATCCGATTGTTGATGAGAGGTTGGGATTCCCATTTTGTTCTCACAACAACAGAGTAAAAAGTAAGCCATCGGTCCTTATGCACAGAGAAGAAGAGTACGCCAGCGATCCAGAGAAGAGTAAGCCATTGCTGGTAGAGATAGAAGACTGCCTCTCAGTGGAAGTCAGAGTGAATAACGAAAAAGAAAGAGCGGCTTGGCTTACTTATACAGGCAGGCAATTCCAGATGCTAGGGTTAGGGTTGCGTATCTCTGAATTTATAGAGAAAGCGGCGGCTTAGCAAAGTATTTATCTTTTCATCGGAAATTTGTTTCGTGCCGGCTGGCCAGCATTTCTACAATATGCGGCCTTAGAGTATAAGGCATCCATATTTACAATGACCTATTTAAACACAATTGAAACTAACGGTTCACATGTTTTATTCATAAAAACATTATTTTTATTTTATAAATTTTATGTATTTTTTATATTCAAGATCTCCATATTAGAGATTACATGTTCTTTATAATGGGATCTGAAAAATCCATTTCAAAAATAGAATTTTAATAGTCGACTCATTTCTACATGGACTCGTAAAAACCGTGTTATTTTTTATATGACACCATTTTTATCTTTTCACGAAAATTTGGCCCCTAATTAACAAAAACGAAAAAACAAAAAAAAATCAATCACTTTGAGAAGTTTCCGGATAAGATAAGTGGAGAGAAGCAAGGGGTGCCTTACCGTTATTTTTTGCTTTTCACGGTGACTTCCCATCTCTCTTGACGCTAGAATCTTCGTTTTTTTTTTTCTCATTTCATTAATGCTTTAAAATTGGTGATTTGAATCGATCGGTTCTAATCTAGATTGAGAATTGCTCAAGTCGATCTATATCCCATAAATATATGGAACTAATCAATTCCCTTTATGAATCATCTGATTCCAACCGTTATGTCAACGAGCCGGCCAGAACCAACTTCATTGTCTTTTTCCTTATTTTTTATTTTTTAATGACTTGAAGTGGATGGTTCTACCCAGTTTTCTATTGGAGAACCGGCCCCACATTATTTTTTATTTTTCAAATCCGATTTGTCAAAGACTAGATTGCCGACGTCGTAACTGATAAAAAATTCGAATGGGCGATATGGGTCATCATTCCATTTTTTTTAAGCCTTGCTTTTCGCGTTATCAACGTATTAAGACAATAGGAACCCTTGTATGCTTTTTATAATGAAATGTATACATTAAGAGAAGGGCATGGGGCCTTAGCAGTAGTATTGCCGAGCCCCATGAAGAGGCCTTTGACTCCATTATCACCAAAGGGTGGAGGGCCTAAAAATCCCTACTAACTTACCATTTTAGGGAAGGTGCTGAGGTCGTGGTGGTAACATCCTGCATTCTCTTAATCACCACATTGTAGTTTTTATTTCCACCACTAACACCTTATCCTAATCTACTTGAAAAAATGGGTAGGGGCATGACTTCGCCGTTGAATTACCCAATATATATATACATATATATATATATATATATATATATATATATATATATATATATATATATATATATATATATATATATATATATATTAAGACTATTTACTATTTAGTACCATGAGATCATAGGCTGGGGTCGTGGTGGTAGCAGCCCGCATCCTAGTCACCACACTGTGGTTTCCATTCCCACCACTACCTCTTTCAAAAAGCTAACTCTTAATCTATCCGAAAAAACATAAAAAAAAAAAAAAAAAAATGTATACATTAAGACTATTTACTTTTTGGTACAATTAGATCGTAACTATCATTGACTGTTAAATGATAAATCACGTGGTTGGGGATAATATCATTAACTAGGCATAATGTCCAAAATAAAGTCTCTTGTATGTTGTGACCAATGAAAGAAAACACGATTAGTTCAAACTGGAATTGAGCGTTGCCGGTTATGGTTAACCCCGATTTTGGGGTACTAATAGTAGGTTTTACTACCCCACAAAATATCTTGACCCAAACCGGCTGGTTAGTACCCAAACCAGTTGGTGTTGTCCTAACAGAACCAGTTTTTTAATAAAACGGTATTACTACCATCAAAACGCCGTTTTACAACGCATACCGTTATTTTAAACAAAGACCGATATTTGCAGCATAACCCCTTGAAGCCCTTTTTTTGCTTTTTTGATTCATTTTTCTGCTATATTTTTGAAATTCTATATTTTTGAAATTCTAAGTCTATTTTTTTATGCAAATCATCATATTTGGTCTATAAAACAAGTCATTTGGAATGAAAAATCCATAAAAACAAAGTTTTAATTGATTGAAGTTGCTTTTTTTAGTGATTTTTTAAAATTTTCACAATTTATTCAATTAAATATTCATTATCAAATCATTTTTTTATGAAATTTGGGGAGTTTGACAGATAATCTTACCCTCTATCAAATATGTGTTTCAATTTGTTCAATATACAGAAGATTGTGGTTGATTTTGGCCCAAACCGTTGCTGCTGAAAAAACAAAACTTGAGTTCAATTCAATCCCAAATTGAATAATTTTGATTAATTTATTGTTCGTTTTAGATCAATTTGAGTTGTGGTGTTTGATCACTAAGGCTTCACTTTCAAAATAATTAGGTAAGTTTATTTATGATTGACTCCTTTTTTATGAATTTTTTCTTGATCGATGTGATGAAAATTTTACAGACATGATTTTTCCACCATTTTTCAATTAAATCTTCAATACCAAATTGTTTTTTATGAAACTTGGTGCATTTGAAAGATGATCGAAGCCTTTACAATTCATATGTGTTGATTTTTTATTATTATTACACGATTGATGATCATGTTTTGCTCAAAATGTTGTTCAATTTTAGGGGTTTTTGAGAAATCGATTTATCTAAAATAAATTATCTTGCTTAATAATATTATGTCTATTTTTTCTATTTTTAATTATATTTTTTTAATGCAATGGTATATTATTTTCTTAAAAAAATCTTATTATGCTAAAAAAAACTTGTTTTTTTCTTTTAGCGTCATATTGTTTTTAAATATTGTAGTTTTTTTATCTCTTTTCTTTTAAAACATTTAAACTTGAATGCATGGTATATGTTTTTTCTTGATATTTTCATATTTTTTTAATAATCCGGCATGTCCCTTTTTTTTATTTCATGATGAATGCTACAATTTGTTTGTCTTTGATCTTCCAATTTTTTTTCATGTTTAATTGTGATGAAGGTTTTCTCATATTTTTGTAGTAACATATCTCTTTGATGGGCGGCTTAGATGAAAATATAAAATCCTATAACAATGTAAATTTGACATTTGGATTACTAGATAATATTTGCCTGTTGTACTAATTAAAAAAAATAAATTCAATTATACCTAGAGTGTTCTTAATCCTTGAAATAATTTTGGTTTTTTCCTTCTTTACTTTTTAAGTGCATGATATAGTTATATAAATTAGCTCTCTATTATGGACGTATAGTATTCATAATGATTAAATTATAAATTAGCTAATTAATCTATACTTTTCCATTTTTTTGGGGGATTTTGATCCATTTTGAAAAAATTTTATCCCGGAACAAACTGGTTTGGTTACCCGCCTGGTTAGGCCAGTTCCGTCCGGTTAACTATTCCGATTTGATTTTTGAACGCTGGTAGTGACACACTTAAATCTGTTGCATAATCCATGGTATGAATGATTGTGACTTCATTGACCAAAAATAAATGGTGTCATAGTAGACAATCCTTTTCAAAAAATTGTCAAGAGGTGTAATTAATCGCATTACATAGCAATCATCTAAAATAAATAGTATGTTAAGTTACATTTCCGACTATTAGACCTTGATTGAATCGTTAAAAAACAAATATTATTTTTTGAATTTTAAGCTTTTTTTCTACCAATCAGATAAATATAAAATTATGGGACTATATAATGCATAATAAGACGCACAAGAAAAAATACAATATAAATATTTCAAAACTTAAAATAACCAAAATTGGGAGGTGCACCGTACTTTGATTGTTAATGATGCACCTTATAGAAAAAAGTTATCTTTATGGGAAAAATATTAGGAAAGGAAAGGTACATGATATCAGAAAAGGAAATTGTCAAAAGATATAGAAAGAAAAAGATAAAAGAAAAAAATTTATATAAGGTTGCAACCTTCAAATGTGGAATTATCGATGCACCACAAAAATCCATCAGGAAAGGTTGTTTTAATATTGAAAAAACTTCTAATTGGTCATCCTGATATTCGAGATGTATGAATATGGGAAAAAAAAAAAAAAAGACTTTGAATCTAAAAAATGGTGCATCTTGTAATATATTATCTAGACTATCCATTTTTAAAAATTTCATACGTTTATAGATCTACTTGATTTTAACCATTTTTATAATTTTAAATTTTATAATTAGGTATGAAAATAGAGTTTAAGATAATCCTAATATTTTTTTTCACCAAAATTACATGTTATGATACAATTTGGAGGTACACCTTAATTGGATTGTTTAAGGTTACAACCTTGTAGAAATCACACCCAAAGATAAAAACCATCCAATCCGGATGTAGTGTCAATAAATAAATAAGTAAATAAACTCAAAGTAACATGTGCGATATGTATAGAGAATTGTCACTAAAACTGAAGGGAAAACTTCAAAATTTGTTACCCTAAGATTTATTTTTCATTTTTTCTCAAAATCATATCAAATCTATAATATATTGCTCATTCCTTCTCTACAAATTTAAATTTTAAAAGGGATTTATATGTTTACATCCCTAAATTTTAAAACTATTTTATGTGTCGGGCTATTTAAATTGATAAAAAAGGAGTCATTTGAAATCAGGTAAAAAAAATGATAAAATTAAATAGTCAAGTAGTTTTATAGATTTTCCTTAAAATTATTGATTCAAGCCCTTTTGAATGACGTCACATAGAAATAAACCAAAATATTAGAAGTAAACCAAAACTCCAATACCAATTTGAATAAATTAAAGGGAAATTTGCATTAAGATCTTCTTCTCTTTTTTTTCTGATATTTAGAAAAATACTTTTGAATAGTGCATATAGGCGGACTGGGACCCGGACACATGTGATTGACTCAAATAGTTGAAAAAAGTCTCTAATGATGATGATAGCTACTCAGAAAAAGTATCAAAATTGCTTTATTTTACAAAAGAAAATTTTTATACAAGGTTGCAACCATAAAATGTAGAATTAAAGATGCACATAAAACATCCATCGGAAAAAGAATCAAAATTCAAAAATTGGATCTATGTCAATGGATCACACCTATCAATTAAAAATCTTTTGTTTCAGTTCGACCCGTAGTGACATATGAAATCTATTTTAAAGTTGTTGATCATCTCGATATCGAGATGTATGAATTTGAAAAAATAAAAAAATAAGATATTGAGCCTCATAAACAATTTATCTTGCAACACGATATCTAGACCGTCTATTTTCAATATTTTCAAATGTTTACAGATTAACTTAATTTTAACCATTATTCGAGTTTAAATTTTTATAATTAGATATGAAAATAAATTTTTAGACAATCCTAAAAAAAATTTGTACCAAAATGAGATGTGCTATGATAAAATTTAGAGGTGCGCCTTAATATACAAGCCACACCCTTTTACAAACTAGTTCCTTTTTGCGCCAATTTTTTGTTCCAAAATGCACTTAAACTAATATTTCCAACTGCACTATTTTAAAAAATAAAAAAGAAAAAAAAAACTACCAGGAGAATTACCATCCGGATGTAAGAGCAATAAATAAATAAATAAATATATAAACTCAAAGTAACATGTGCGATATGTATAGAGAATTGTCACTAAAACTGAACAGAAAACTTCAAAATTTGTTACCCTAAATCTTTTGTTTAGTCTTAAAATTAAAGTTTCAACTTCTTTCTCATTTTTCACTAAATCCTCTCAAATCTATAATATTGGAAAAAGTTTATATAAGGATGCAACCTTATAATGCAGAACTACGAATGCATTAATGTTGGAAGACCCGTTGATTGATCATCTCGACATCGAGATGTATGACCATGAAAAATAAAAAGATTTTAAGTATTTGAAATAGTGCATTTTACAACATATTATCAGCACCATCCATTTTCAATATTTTCATATGTTTATAGATTTACTTGATTTTAACTATTTTTAAAATTTTAAATTTTATAATTAGATGTAAAAATAGATTTTGAGATAATCCTAAGAATATTTTACATCAAAATTATATAATTTGAAGGTGCACTTCTCCTATACAGTATGCCAACTGCACCCCTAGATATATTGCTCATTTCTTTTCTACAATAGACCAAAAAAAAAAATTTAATATCAAACCATATTTTTGGAGAGATTGAAAGATAAAAGAATAACATTTCTAGATCTCAATCTATTTCTTTGATTTCTCCCGTTCGCTCAATCAAAAATCATAAAATTTATATCAAAAAATTCATATTGGAACCCCAAAAAAGATGGAACAAAATTTCTCCTTTCAAAAAGCTTTATACCTTGTATAAAGTGATGTAGAGAAAAAATTGTCGGGCTTCATTTTTCTGAAAAATACTAAAATGTTTTTGCTAGATTCTCAGGTTTTGTTGTGAATGAATAGGCTTTAAATTTGCCATCTTAGTCTAAATTTGTATTCTCTCAAGAGCAACTGTAGTAGCGAGTACAGTGTTGTGCTATGGCCATTGTCTACACCATGTATATGTTAAGGTGCATTTTCGTAGGATGATGCGAGAATTTATTTTTATCTCTAATTGTAAAACTTTATTCAAATAATGGTTCAAATCATATAAATCCTTTTTTTTTTTTTTGAAAGGTAAATCAAGTAGATCTATAAACGCATGAAAAACTAAAGATCTAGATAATGTGTTGTAAGATGTACTGATTTAGGACGGGCTATCTTTTTTTTTTACTCTATATCTATACATCTCGATGTCGCCATGATTAATTATATGCTTTTCCAACATCAAGAGCACATTACTTATTCTTAGAGATACACCTTAATTCCACATATTTTAAAGTGGTGGTGCAACCTTATAGAAACTTTTTTCTCTTAACAATTTTCAAATAGAGAACAGCTTTATTTCGTTTTTTGAAAAGCACATTTTTTTTTTGTGGTGGATTTGGAACTTGGCTGTTTTGGGCTGGATTTGAATATATCATAAAAGGCGTATTTAATTGAAAATAAGGAAAAAGCCTCTTTCGGTTTTTTAAACTAAAATTTTTATTTGTTTTGAGAGATTAAGTTATTTTGGTAGATTCTTCATATCCGGTTCCTGACATATTTCTTTTTGTTCAAATTTTTTCTTTCTGATCTACCGGGTTTCTGTTTGTAATTTTCTTTTCTTCTTCCTGCCCATTTATTTCTAATAATTTTCAAATTTAATTTTACTTTTGTTCTTTATCTTCCTTTTTATTTCCTACCCAAGTTAACCCTTAGCGGGTTAGGTCGGCTCAGTCACTCAAACAAAAAAAAAGAAGAAGCAATATCTCGTCTCAACCTCAAATGAACGTTCATGATAAATAAATAAACAAATTTCAGAGGCAGTAACATGTTTTTTCTTCACCATGCACTTAAAGGATATAACAAAAAAGAAAAAAGGGAATATATATAAAGAGAGAGAGATTCACACCATTAAGGTTTTAAAGATAATATGCATGTGAGGATCCAGTTCGTGGTGTTCGAAAGCGTACATTTTCTTCTGTTGTTAAGAGAAGAAAAAGTGAAATCCGATTGTTGACGAGAGAGGTCGGGAATGTGAGGATCCAGTTCGTGGTGTTCGAAAGCGTACACTTTCCTCTGTTGTTGAGAGAATAAAAATGAAATCCGATTGTTGATGAGAGAGATCGGGATTCCCATGTTATTCTCGCAACAACAGAGTAAAAAGTAAGCCATCGGTCGTTTGCAGGGAGAAGAAGAGTATGCCATCGATCGAGAGAAGAGTAAGCCATCGCTGGTAGAGAGAGAAGAGGAAGCCAACGCAAATTGTAGAGAGAGAAAACGGCTTCTGAGTGCAAATTCGGGCTGGGCAGCACTACTACAATATGCGTTCTATAGTATAAAGCATCCATCTTTACAAATAAGTGGTCAACTAAAAACAATTGTAACTAACGGTTCAAATGTTTTCTTCATAATTTTTTTTATATTCATGATCTCCATGTTAGAGATTACTGTGTCTTTTAAAATTCGATCCAATCCTCCTCAAAAATAGATTTTCAAGAGTAGACTCATTTCTACATGGACTCATCAAAACCATGTGCTTTTTATCTTTTCACAAAACCATTTTTATCTTTTCACAAAAATTTGGCCCCTTATTGACAAAAACAAATAAACCAAAAAAAAATGACTCACTTTGACAAGTTTCTGGATAAGATAATATGAGAGAAGCTAGGGGTGAGAAGTTTCTGGATAAGATAATATGAGAGAAGCTAGGGGTGCCTTTTAGTTATTTTTTGCTTTTCACGGTGACTTCACATCTCTCTTTTCACTAGAAACGTGTGGGTGTGTTTTTTTTTCCTTCATTTTCTTTTTTCTCATTTCATGGATATTTGAAAAATTGGTGATCTAGATCGGCCGGTTTTGATCTGAATTGAAAATTGGTCAGGTTGATCTATATCCCATAAAATATAAGGAACCAGCTAATTCCCCTTGTGAATCGGTTGGTTCCAACAGTTATGACAACAAACCGGCCAGAACCAACCCCATTGTTTTTTTCATATTGCCGACGTCAAACCTGATAAAAAATTCGAAGGGGTGATCTGGGTCATCAATCCATTTTTTTAAAGCCATGCTTTTCACGTTATCAACATATTAAGACAAGATGAACCTTCTTTTATGCTTTTTATAATGGAATGTATACATTAAGAGAATAACATGGAGCCTTAACGGTAGTATTATCGAGCCCCAAGATGAAACCTTTGACTCCATTCTCACCAAAAGGTAGAGTCTCAAAAATCCCTACTGACTTACCATTTTAGGGTGGGGGCTGAAGTCGTGGGAGTAACACCCCACATCCTAGTCACCACATTATAGAAATACAATCTAACCCGCATGAAACAATTTCCCTTTCATCAAAACAACAGGTGAAGGTAGCTTAATTGCTAAAAAGGTGTAAACATCATGAAGTTTATTTCTTTTTCATGATTATCAAACATGGCCTTAATTTAATGTGATATAATACTCACTCTCTCTTTTTTTATTTTTTATTTTTTATTTATTGTGCCAGTCCAAACCAACTGGGTGCGTAAAAATTGGTAAGTGGTTGGCCCAACACTACAAGTGACATTAACCTGACCCTAGAAGTGCGAGATGGATAAGAATGCTCATTTAAGGAGGTTGGGGTGACTTGATCTGGTAATTGAAATGTCAAGTAGTTTGATAGATTTTCCTTAAAATTATAGATTCAAGCCCTTTTGAATGACGTCACATAGAAATAAACCAAAAAATTAGAAGTAAACCAAAACCGCGATACCAATTTGAATAAATTAAAAAGAAAATTGCATCACATTATCTAGACCGTCTATTTTCAGTATTTTTATATGTTTACAGATCAACTTAATTTTAACCATTTATTGAGTTTAAAATTTTATAATTAGATATGAAAATAGATTTTCAGATAATCCTAAAATAATTTACGCCAAAATTAGATGTTACGATAAAATTTAAATATATATCTTAATTTAATTGTTTAAGGTCGCAACCTTATAAAAACCACACCCTTTACAAAGTGGTTCTTTTTTGCGCCAATTTTTTTTGTTATTAACTTCACTATTTTAAAAATAAAAAATAAAATTACCAGGTGAATTCGATGCTTCTACGCCACCTAAATTTTGTCAAACGAAATTTGACGGTTTGTTTTAAGGGTCCAGGGGGGGTTCTATCTAAAGCCCCGAAAGCAAAAGAGGATTCTTATTCTTATTATTCTTTTAGAGAGAGGCAGAGTAGGAAGGGGCAAAATATGTAATGAAGAAGGCAATATTATTATAAGCAACGATTTAAAAAAAGCTAGGTTGGCACGGAATCATCCGGTTCGACTTGATAATCGGCTTTATTCGGCTTTATTGTTTCGATTATATATATAAATATATATAAGAAAACGGCTGAGTTAATAAGAGAATCAATAGTTCTGCACAACAAAACAACAATTATATTTAGTAAAATGGCGATCCGGACGGCCGATTCATCGATTTGAACTGGTTTCACCAGTTTATTGTTTTTTCATATGTTTATTTCTCTAGTTCACTATTTTTTTTGCATAGTAAGAGGGCGATTTAGACCACTTTGGTTCACTGAACTAGATCGATTTTTAGGGTGCCCAATCCAAATCACCAATCCATTTTTTAAGTCACTTGTTATAAATAAAGTGGGATGGGGCATGTTACCGAAAGGACAAGACCAAAGATGACAACGCAGGAAAAGAGATTGAGATACTAGTGACATAGAGAGGGTTAACAATCAGGAAAAAAAATTATATAGAGCCAAGTTCACTTTGGAGTGTATGGACCAGTTTATAGAGCCGAGGCTCTAAACAATCAAATCAGAGCCCACTTTCAAAATTTCCCTAGAAAAGGTTGTTCTGAGACTTAAATATCCTTGACCATTTCGACATCAAGATGTATGGACATGAAAAAAAAATGGATGTCAAGGCATTTTTTTATCGTCAATTTTCAAGATATTCAAGTTTTCATATATCTACTCGATCTACACTATTTTTTAAGCTTTAAATTTTATAATTAGATATGAAAATATATGTTGAGGCTATCACAAAGATTTTCAATATTGAAACCATATTTCTCTATAATATTTGAGCTGTACTTTGATTGTTTAGAGCATCGGCTCTACACAAACCGCACCCAACAATCAAATATGATGGAGTTAGATATAACATCCCCTCTCCCTTTCGTAACTTGGGAACAAAAATTTCGAGAAGTTCATCCCTTGAATGGAGTTCGATCTCAGCTAACTAAATTACGTGAAGTCAATAGTGTTAGTAAACTCGGCTGGTTCAACTTAGAACCGGGCCGTCAAATTGGAATCAGGCACTAGCTGGCTGGTTTTGGTGCTCCAGTCGGGCATTTGATTTTTTTTTTAAATTAAAAAAAATATACGGAGGAGTTAGATATAACATTCCCACTCTCTTTTGTAACTTGGGAACAAAAATTTCGAGAAGTTCATCCCTTGAAGGGAGTTCGAACTCAGCTAACTGAATTACATGAAGTCAATAGTGTTAGTAAACTCGGCCGGTTAAACTCGGAACCGGCCGGTCAAATTGGAATCAAACGTTAGTTGGTTTTGGTGCTCCAGTCGGGTATTTAAATTTTTTTTAAAAATATATATAAAAATTGAAAAATGAGGGATTTGTTTGTAATGCGTGTTTTAATATTTTTTTTTATCATTTTGGCAAAGATGGGAAAGTGTTTTGGCCCGAATATTTATTTTTACATTTTCTTATTATTATTATTTTTTTAAATACCACTGGGAACAATTAAATTTTAAAAAAATTATTTTTTATTTTTTACTATTTTTCAACATAATTTGGACGTGTTTTGTTTAATAATGTTTTAAATATATTTTTCATATTTGTTTATATTTTTTGTTACCTTTTTAATACTTTTTTTATCGGGCGTGGCTTGTCTGGTTAGACCAATTGAATCAATCGATTTACCAGTTACTCAGAACCGGCCCTTGGCCGGTTTACGAGACCGGTTTAATTTATTGAAAATCGGCAATCAAACTATTTAGTGACTTTTTTTGGGCAACACTTATATTCCAACACTTGTTAACCCTAGGTTTTTTATATAGTGTTTACCACTATATGCTCATCCTAATTTGACGCTCAGAAGGCATTTTGGTCTATAACAAAAAAAATCGGTGGAGATCATTTATCTTTGTTACAAGGAAGTTACAACTGCTATTAGCCATATGATATCAAATTAGATAGCTTGGAATGTGTTTGAAAATTCAAAATAGCTTGTTTGTACTTCTAGCCAATCACGCACTCACAACTGCCTAATCTGAAATAAATGGACAATAATAATTGTGATTTCCTTATACCAAAAAGTAAATGGTCAAATTGTATACTTTTTCAATAGAATAATATTCATATTTTTTGAATATTGGAAGAAAACCGATCCTCATATAATTTATCCTAAAAGGCTAAAGGATGAAGTTTCTATAGAGTCTAGGCTTTATGAAAACAAAATAAAGCCTCACCTGAAATCCTTGTCTGGAAAGTGCATTCGGTTACAAAAACATCCATGATAGATCTAAATAAAATTTCAACACCGATAATAAATTTTGAAACTCACAAAAAGGTATAGATATTGCAAATATATGAAGACTTAGTTTTAGGTTGAAATGTACGTTCTAGATAATTTGTTATAATATACACGATTCTTGAAGCTTAAAATCCTAATTTTTTCACAACTAGTATGTTCAAGTCTAGATGATCGATGTAAAGGTATTGGTACGCTTGAGTTACAATTTTTGATGAAATATGAGGTGAGGCTTAACTTATTTTGGTAGGGCTGCAGCCATATCAAATTGTTTTTCTTTCCTAAATTAAACACTAGAAAACATAAGGACCGTAGAGATCAAAAATAAAAACACACAATGAGATTATATCCTTATATTATTTGTTTGGTACGCGATGTTACACTCCGCGTGAGTATTTAATCTCTCTCTTATTTAAATTTTTTCAACTCCCGCCCATTTTCCTCGCCTCAAGACCGAACCCGCACTTCACATTTCAAATTCAAATTGTTTCATGCGGGCCACTGCTGTCCAAAGGTGTAAAGCGTCCATCTTAACGATGGATGCAAGAAGGTGTTCCATCTAAAAGCAAGGGAAGCTAACGGTCCAGATGTTTTTTTACTATAATTATTATTTATATTTTTTAAATTTTTATTTATATTTTTATATTCAGGATCTCCATGTTAGATACTACCTATTTTTAAAAATTAAGTTTTAAAATCCATTTTAAAAGTAGATTTATTAATAGGCCTGCATTTCTACATATGCGGGTATGACCACATATAATAAACTTGTTCAAAAAAGGAAATCCCAACGAAAAAAAAGTTGGGAGTACATTTAAACGCGATTTTCTCTCTCTCTTCTGAAGGTTGGCCACCGTTTTTGCATCAGCCGTGAAGCTCCTGCGCTCCATTCTCCCTGCCATCGCAACCATCAGAAGCTCAGAAGCCATTTAAAAAAAGCGTCATCTTCACATCAGCAAATTGGGCTCCATTTTTGGGCCATTTTTTGCAGAGGCGAAGCTTGCTTTCAACTTTTCTCTCCTTCAGTCTTGCATCACCTGGTATGACAGAGAACTCGATTTTTTGGCCCATTTACTGTATTTCGAGCAGATGCAAATGTCAGGGTTACGGTTTTGATGATGTTTTCGGAGGGTTTTCATAGAATCAAATGCGTCAGTAAATGGTGAAAAAAATCTTTGTTTTTCGGTGTTTGTTTGGGCATTCTGTAGATCTGTTGGAGGGTTTACTCATTTTTTGGGTATCAATATATTTAGGCATGGCGCTCACCCTTTTACCCCAATTTGGGGGCTTCAGCTTCATCTGTGAACTCTGGATGGTTATTTAAATTCATAGTGCAGAGTTATAATTGAGTGCGTGTATCTGATTATTACATTATTAACTCATTTGTGTTTTATAAGGCATAATTTTGTTAAAGGGGGAATTATTTTACCCAAATATGAATTGTGTACATGGTTATCTACCTTGATAACAAGGAAAATTATGAATTAGAGAGCTTTGGTGGTGTGCATGTATGTATTGATGAGTAGGATTAGGAATTGAGCACTCCAATTTATCAATAAATATTTGATTTAAGTTTGTTAGTTAAATTTTTATTTACATTCCTTTCTTTTGATGGGGTTTGACGAGTGCCAGTGATAAGGATAGCATACTTCATGGTCTCGATAAGAGCAAGGGGAGTTTGTTTGGAGAGCAGAGAGAGAGGATGTTCACATGAACATTGAAGCTGCTCTCACTGATGCGATTGGTGAGCCTGCAATGAGACTTCACACTGCATGAATTCGCAATGATCAAGTTGTAACAGATGGTCGACTTTGGTGTCAGGATGCTATCGATAGAATTGTTTCGTGTATAAGGCAGCTTGAGGTAATCGAGTTTTATCTTCTGCCCTTGTAATCACTTTGTTTCTCGTTTTGTTTTATTCGGTTCTCTCTTTCCGATGTGTGGAATCACATGTTACTACCCTGTTTTTATTAATTGCATTTCTATTCTTTTACTTGTACTCCTCTACTGAGGTTGCAAGTTTACCGCTCTACGTTTTCTGAGTCCCCAATCATCTTGCTGCATCATTTTGCTTGTTTTTTTTTTTACTTTTGTTTATTGGAGGAGTGTATGCTAAATTAGGAGTGTGGAAAAACCATAGCCACTGGTTCCTCACTGTTATGAACTGCAGGTTCTTCCTGTTGTGAATCTTTAATTTAATTTTTATTGGGACTTTCTTTTATTATAAATTCACATATTGGGTTTATATGGATTAATTTTACTTAAAAAATTAGAATTTTCTTGTAGTACCAAGACGATTGATTTGGAGTTAATGAGAATTGAGACGATGAAAATTCTAAGCTGATGTTAGTATGGTTTGGAGTTCATGTTTGCGAACCTCTTTTTTTAGAATGGTTTCTGGTTTATTCTCTTATGAATGAATTCAATCCTGGCATTTGTTTGGTTTTCATGAAAACGGTTTAAAAAGCTCAATTGGGTGGTTTCATGGTTTTTACTGTAATAGTTTCTGGCTTTCTCTTTTTGAATGGTTGTGGTTAGTGAGATGGCTGTATTGAATTTTACTTTCGCTGGTTGATTGTCTTTTGGTGTTCTTTTTATTTCAAATGGCAATGAATTCATAAGTTCAGGGTTCAAAATTTAAAGTTTGGTCCTCATCTAGTTGGTGTGAGTAGGGCATAAGTTGTGCTTTTGGGCCGTACATTACACAAGTTTTTTTAAGCACTCTGTTTCAGCTGCCTTCTGCAACTGTTGTTGTTCCCATAACAGTTTGTTCATGGTCTTATCTGTTCATTTGTGAGTTGGTCGGTACTTGTAGAGCACAAACTGCATTCTTGTGCAGCGCATTACTAAAGTTTTCTAGGCATTGTTGCTTTCTGTGATAGTTGTTGTTACAACAATGAGCTCGTGGTCTTCTTATGATCATGAGAGAATATCAAGCTTGATGTGCATGATAGAGCTTGTGTTGGGACCGTTTGCTCATATTTATTGAAGTTTATGTGCTTGAGAGTTGTATTTGATTGTTGCTGCACTTTCTATTAATAAATGCCTCTTTAGACTTGGTTACAGACTTTCAAAGTGTATCTCGAGTCTTGTGTATTCACTTGACTGTTTGTGTTTGCTTCAATATACAACTCGTGATATGCTGCTGATTTTACGGCAGTCATCACTTCTTAGGCAGTTTTGGAGCTTGTGAGAACTGGTATTGTTTGATGTTTGTGGCTGTTGGTGCTGCTATGACTGTCACTTGTTGCAAACTAAAGATTCTTTAATTCTGTACCAATTTGAAGGTGTCATAGGTTGCAGCCACATAAAATGGAAGAACTTGATTTAGTAGAGAATAGCACTAGTATAACTGACACACATCTAAACATTATCATTCTCAATAAGCCCATCTGGTTCATTTGATGAGAGGATATACTATACCATTCGTATGTTACATCTCTACAACTATCTTATGTGACATTTCATTACTTGACCAATGAGGGTTTTAGTTCTAAATTTGGTAGGTTATAGCTCCACGGTGTTTTCTACATGCTTACCATGGATACTTCTTCTCAATATTCATACTACAACTTTGTTGGATTGTACAAGGAGCTCTCAGTACTACCATCTCATAAGTTGCTTGATCACACACTTAAACTTCCATTGCTGGGACAACTATTGAACCTTTTCAAATTGCATGTGCATAGCCTAATGAAGCTAAATGGTAGACGCTTGGCATTCTGTTAACTCTTTTGGAGCTCATAGAGCAAGTTTTCGTAGGGGGCATGGCATAACGCAACCTGTAGAATAATTTAGTTTCATTAATAGCATTGTGTTCTTGTGATCAGAACCCATGCGAAGTTGATGTTTGGACTTCTTCTAAGGGAATTTGTATTTAACTTTTCATTATTTAACTTTGTAAACTTTTTTGTTATCTAATGAGATGCTGTGCTACGGATACGATGTAATACAGTTCTTTTACGTGGAGAGAGAATGAGAGCGAGAGAAAGAATCGTAATTTAACCTATAAAAATACCGGAAAATATGATCCGAACCCTCTAATTTATTCCATACATCATGGACAACTTATTCCCAAAATATATTTTTAATTGTCCATGTGTTAGTACAGAATCATCAACTTATAGAATCAACGGTTAAATTGCATTAACACCAAACAACCAAAAATTGGTTTTCATCTTCATGCTGCCAAACAGTGTAAAATACCAGCTTTTATATATACTGGGTTCTTCTAGCAGCCAGCCACACATCATTGTGCTCAAAACCAAATTTCATATATGTCCGAATCCACAAAACTAGGTATTGAGAAAAACCAAGGATTCTTATACACAAGGTCCCAAGCGACCCATTAAGGTTTTGTTCTTTATGACATTCAAATGAAAGGCCTAGTTTTTATCCCATTCTTTTACTTTTTTCGTACCCACGAGTTTGATTTCTCCGTTTTTTTTTTGTTGTTTAATCTTCCTCATAATTGGAGTTCAATTTTTATATGGTATAGTTTCTTTTAGCTCATGTGCAATTGAATTCCTTGTTTTCTCGAGACCTCAAATGTGTATTAAATCCAAGAAAAAATGTTTTTTACTCTTTTTTTTAAATTCTTCTGTAGGTAATGTCACTTTCTATTACTTGACTTTTGTAAGAAACGAATTGGAAAGAATGCAATCTGGTGGCATGAATTTTTTTGTTTGTTTACAATGATAAATACGTTTTTCAAATAATTTTTCATCTAGCCCACCTCAAATAGTTGGGATAACGCTCTAATGATGATGATGATGAAATAGTTTGTCACCTCTAAAAGCCTTAATTAGTGTACTTAAGTTCATACGTGTTTTTGTTTAGTATATTTGATCATAGATTTAGAGTAAAGAAGGAGCCTTTGTTTGCATATTGATTTTGGGATTCATCTCTATACAAGCGTTTTTCATCAAGGTAAGCAAAAAGTAGAACTCATTCTAGTTATATTCTTATTGTGAATTTGAATCACATGATGTTTCCTTCACAATATATGATGCTTGATATTTTGACTCCAGATAATTCTTTGCGCTTGGCTCCCTTTTGTGTCAATTTCATGCAATGAGCTCAAAAGTTCAGCTTCCCTTCAGTTCAAGAGCTTCAAATTTGCGAGAATCTTTTAAATTGGCTATTCGTCCTATTTTGACTGCATGCCAAAAGGAGGTGATTATCGCAAAACTTCCATTTCCTCCCCCTCCTTTCGGTAGTTCTGGTAACCAATTTGTATACTATTTGATAATTTTCTTTTTATGCAAGCAAGTGTTTATCATGTTGTTTATTGTGACTGATCCATTTTAGGTATGTTACAGCCAAATTGTGGGTTCAAATGCCTAATTCTTGTTTATATTTATTTATTGCTGAATGTTGCGTTGTTCAGGAAGTAAACATTGGCAAGTAGCAAAATAACTACATCACATTTTGTCCTGCTTGCAAAATGCATTTATCCGCATAACATACCTATACATGGTCTTGTGATCAGCAATTCAGCACTTCTAATATCAAAACCTGCACCTTTTGTCTGTTTTATATTTTTAATGAAAAGTTCTATTTATACAATGATGCTTGGGTGGCGTAAAAGAAATAGAAGCTCTGGAGTTACTTTGTATGTACTTGGATATTTGTTGATTTAATTTGATTTATCACTAGAACAAGGCATCACATATCTAAAAAGCATTTAAAGATTTATCATCATCATCATCCAAGCCTTATCCCAATGAATTGGGGTTGGCTATGATAAGATGTGGGAAAGTTTATGTTGGCTGTTACCTATCGCAATCCACCTCTTTTACTCGGGCTTCAAGATTGTAAAAATAAATAATCTATATTTTGTTCCTAAGAAAATTCTATATTGTTTCTTTTCATTTGTTATGTTTATTTTGGCTCGGAGGTGCGAGTTAGTTCAAGTGGAAGCTCAAAAAGAACAAGAGGTAGGCCTAAAAGGACATGGTTGGAGGTAGTTCGAAAAGATATAGACTTATGACCTCACTGAGGGTATGACCCTTGCAGTCTTTATATGATGGTCGATCTACCTTCTTAACTTGGAAGATGTGCCTCACTGAGGGTATGACCTGTAATAGAGCGGAATGACGGACCGGGATTCATGTAGCCGCCCTTAGTTTATTGGGAAAAAGCTACGATGATGATGACGATGATTATAATGATGTTTGTTTTGGCTTAGTCAGATGGTTTGGAGACCATATTAGTCCTTTACTATGTGATTTAACTTATGTTCAAGTCTTGAATCCCAATAGCATTGAGCAGTTATTCTGTTGTGCAAGTTTTTATAGTTTGTAGATTAAACACAGTCGCAAATATTTAGAGTTTGAAGTGATTCTTACTTGACCACCAATGTGCCTTGCCTGCCCCTCAACCTTTTGATTCCCCATAGTATAGTTTATATGTAGTGATGCATCTCTATGTACTATTGATTGCCTTACATGACTATTCAACACTTTGCATGAGTCAGCAGTGTGGGTCCATTTTCTTTTCACATGTGAATATCATGGTAAATTAGTTGTTCCAATAATACCAATTATTCTTTCTGCTTGGGAACTGTTTGACACTATTTTGTTTCTTAGCTTGGGTCATTAGAGTTCTATATTTGTGTTGTTTTTTGTTTATTGTTTTTTATTTAGTTTAACTAATTATATCACTTTTCATTTTTAACACAGTTCATTTTTCTGTTGATGTGCTATTTTGCTGTTTCGTTTGACCTTTGAGTTATGTTTAACCCATTTATCTTTTCTGGGCATCATTTTGTTTTTTAGTATTTCTTCTTCATCCACTTTTTTATTGATTTTCATGATTTATTGATTTTCAGTATTCATGAAAACTGTTTTTGTTTATATTCTATCATGTAGCTTCATTTGATAGTCAACCGTATTTATTCTGTACATCACAGTGTTGTTTATAGCAATTCAATTTCTCAAGTATCTAATGGTATTGCTATGGATATCTTTTTATTGTTTTTTCTTTTGTTTCTCATAAATTCATTAAGTTTTTTTCCTGTACGTGCAATATTTTTGTTATTTTGGTTTCCTGTTGCTCCATATATTTGTCAGAGGAAATAAATCGTTTCTCTCAAATTTGTAGGAGTTTTACAATGTTTTCTCAACATTTAGCAATGTGGAACAAAAAGCTCTGCATAAGCTATTCATGCAGGTGTGTGTTGACTCATGGACACTTCCATTTTAATATTTGGTGGCTTCTGTTACTTAAATTTCCATAGTTATGACATGCACTAGTAGATAATTAATGGATTAACAGTAAATAGATGTTCGAATTTTTGAATGGTAATAGGGCAGCCAGTTTTAACTAAATGGTTTTCTACACAATGATAGTAACAACTGGCATTTTCTTTAAAAGTGACATGGTACTTTGTAAGTGATTTGGGGTCTTGATTCACTATTGGATTAATTTCGGTAATATGGAAATGGTTTGTAACATTCTGGTTACCTACAATTTGCAAATCTGCAATGCACTCAATAATCATCTTTTCCACATTAGACTACATCTGGAAATCATAGAATATCTATATGATTGATTACTTGTTTAGTAACTCTTGCATAAGCAATGCTATGGAAAGCTGTTTTATTTCCTTGAAGATGATAATTCCAAATGAAAATGAATTTTGATGCCATTTCTTTTTTATCAATTTTTGTTTGGGGATGGAGGGTGGTGGTGAGTGTTAAAAACAAACACCCATAGACACCTGAAATGGATGAGATGAGAAATTCGGAATGCCAAGGAATTATTGGGAGTGAATGCTTTTGAGTTCATAAAAAATAGCAAAAAGTGAAATACTAATCTGTAAAACATAACCTGAAAAGAAATACTATAAAATTGTTACATTGGCACGGAAATTTGTGAAAAAGGAGTTCTGTAAACAAACGAGATTCATGGAATATGGTTCGCTTATGGTGGCAATGCGTTCAGAAGTCGGTCATTATTTTGTTGCCTCTTTCTAAAGCATGAATAGCTTTTGCTTAACTATATTTTTTGACGTTGCTAAATTTTGTTTAGTTACATTTTATTTCTTTACAAAATTATTATCCTTTGGTCTCTATTAATTCTCGCTAGTTACTTGCATATGAAAAGATAATGCAAACATTTCTGTTTTCTTGATAGCTTTTACATTTGGTTTGCTTGAAATGGTGAATCTTTTGTTGGAAGTCCTTTGATATCTTAAAGCATTTTGAGTCACTTATAAAAAAAGTCAATTGTATGACTCTGATATGGCCATGTTGTGATATCCACTTCGAATAGTTTTATCTTGGAGAATCTTCTGTTAAAGGGTTTTAAGTCGACAGGTTGCTTTATTTCCCTTGCTCCCATTTATGAATGATGAGTCACACTTCTTCTGTTCCCTCAAATTTCAGGTCATCACATCTATGCATGAAAGTATGGAGGTACTCTTACATTTTCTGGCACATCAAAGTTCAGCTATGCTTTGTGTTTATTGTGGGCAAAGCCATCAGGTTGTTGAGTCCATGTGCCGAGATGCTTAGGTGGCAATACTTATGCTTTAGAAACGGACAATTTATTGAACATGTGACAAACATTCATTAAAAGTAAATTGTGCCGTTAAGATCTGAATGGTTGAGAATTTTCACTGTTCTGATCAATAACATCCAATGGATACAGCTGATATCTTACCACTGTAATGTGGTATGCAATAGTAAGTGGTAACATTGTGGATGGAGCTGTTCAAGTTTTGATGAAGTTGCTTTTTGCATAATTCATAACAACATATCTAATTTTTTACTGAATTTTAAGGTCATGTATGATCTGCTGGCTTTGGACAATCTTCTCTTGGTTATGGTAGTCAAAATATCCATGTTGCCATTGATGAGTTTATACTCGCATGGTACATGCCAATACATTTGACCATATTTGTGCTTATTTTATGCGTATTTACACATCCTATATTGTTTCACACTCTCTTCTTCAGGGGATTTTAGTAACTTTAGAAGTCAGGCGTAATAGTTATTTTGACTGTATAAAATTAGATTGTGGCCTGTATATAAGCAATTGGAATATTACTGTGATTTGTGACTATTGAAAACATAAACAATATGGTGTCACTCGACCTATATATAATTAAGGACTATATTGAATAGGAGTAGGATCTTTGGTAGTTGATTATTCATTACAGTTGTTGTCCAAATGCTGTTAGAAGTTTTTCGTGGAAAATTTTAAATGGACATATAGCGTCAGTAACATGAAATGCACCAGAATAAGAGTAACTTGTTGGGAGAAATGGGATGAATGTGTATATTGGAAAATATCGAATTCAATACTGGATTACTGTTGTTATCTGGTTACCAGAGGTAGTGCATGGAATCACTTCATAATTTTGAAATTTTGAATTACACTATGGTTTTTTTAAAAACAGTTTTAGGATTGCTGATCTTTGGTTAGCCCCGGTAATATACTGTGACTAATGCAACATGAAAAGAAACTAATATATACATGCCATCTCTAGGCAGTGGAGAATCTGAGGCTACATTGGAGATATAGGCTTGCTTTTAGCCATGAAACTGTAGAATAATCTTAAATGCGTTGAAGAGATATTTAGGTTTATTGAGAAATTACTTCCTTCTTTCCAATTGAAGTTGTAAGATGTCGGAGACATGCTGTCTAAGGGGCTCAGGGATCTGATTCATAAGACTGATCAGATGTACGCCTGGGTGACAATGTAATAAAGTATGTTTTTAGGAACCCCAAAATAAGATCTTGTGTTCCTGATCGATGTTAAAGTGTAAGGATCCATTTTGTCAGATTTTCTTAAACTCTAGGTTAGTAGATATAGCTCCATCATTGCTGTAAAAAAAAAAAAAAAGAAAAGAAAGAAAGTAAGCTTGTGAATATCAATTTTATTAGTCGTCTCATTTTTGCTTAAGACTTGGTAATTGCGGAGTGGTTGCCATGATAATGGTGTTATAGGGATTAGGGTAACTGGTTGAGGTCCAAAGTAAATACTCTTTGTATCGCACAAACTCCTTGGCTTTGAACTTTAATGTCCAAAAACTTGGAAGGTTCTTAAGCTTCATAACTATTGAATTATGTTCATGATTTTCGTTAGACATGGTGTATATTTGGATTAATTTCATGATTTTTTAAGGATAGCTGTAAAATTGGATGCAAATAACAATAGTTTCCATCAAAATGCTATGAGTTGTTGTGGAATGGATGCCTTCACTACATGGGGATTGCCTTGTTAACTCTCTTGATCTAGGATGCTTTTTTGCCATTTTATCCTTCAGTTTTCTTTTCTTCTTTATTCTTTTGCTCATGTCCTATTTATTGCACCTCTCTTGCAAATTGAGATAAACCAACCCCCCCAACAACCCAACTCCCCAACCCCCCAAAACCCAACTCCCCACCCTACTCCAACAGAGAGCGAGAGAGAGAGAGAGAGAAGAAAAATAAAAAGGAATTTTCGATCCCAATTTCTGAATGTTGTTCAAGTTTGCGAGTAGCTATTCTAGATGTGATACAGATGATTAACCACTTGTCAGGGATCAAGTGGTGAGTGACAATCCACTTAGAACTGAGTGCTTTCTCATTGGAAAGAACCTCGAAACTCTGAGGGGCTTATTGGTCTCCTTTTCTATTAAATTCAATGCTTCTCCCAGCAGGGGCATATTCTAATTATAATTTGATTTTGTTCGTCAAATTTCCTCTCTAACTTTCATGGGCAGGTTATCGTGGCTGTATTACTTTTTGTCTTTTCTTCCTTGAACATGTGATGTAATCATAATTTGCCTTTATATGTATATATATATATATACATATATGTTATATATGTTGTAGTCTTGACTAAGCTATGGTCAATTATTGTAGTCTTGACTAAGCTATTGCATGTTTTAAATTCTTCATGAACTTATCCTTCGAATAATATTACAGGAGGAATTTGAGTCTATCTGTAAAGAGACACAGGTATGTCTATTTATACTTCTTTCACCTTAGTTTTGGAATTCAAACTACTACACACAGCTTGCTTTAGCTATGGTAACCAACATATTAATCTACTTGTGTCATCAACATTATCATCCGAGCTTTATCCCAATTATTTGGGGTCGGCCACACGAATCATGAAATAGTTGGGATAAGGCTCGGATGATGATTATGATATTGATGATGATGAAATAGTAAGGGTCGGCCACATGAATCTAAGCAAAATACAATATTACTTTATGAATGAATTAGGGGTAACATCACTCTTCTTTTGCTTCCTCTCTATCCCTCTCTACCTATGCCACAACTTGTTTTTCTCTGTCAAGCATTTAAGGTGATATTTTAACATAAGCGATTGTTTCTACAGATATTAAGTTATAAATGATTGCATTTTTTCACAAAGACATACATGCATATGCGGCTTGTACTTTATTAGTTGTCCTCCGAGATTTTACTTACAAAGTTGAACAAATTGATTGCCTGGCACCATTGTATCATAGACATTGTGCTTCTTGATTATGAACTTTGTATACCGAATGAAAGTAAGTTACATTTACATCAAGCACATATCATTGTAGATTTCATTGAATTATCTTAACACCACATTGTCAGAATGCTAAACACTACACATGCTTCCTGTTTATCTTTGACAATTTATGGATTGTTCTAATCTGAATGTTAGATTTGGACTGTCATTAGAACAATTCAAGGTGAAGCGTGTGTCTACTGCCATAAAATCATCTATTTGAGAATTAAGCTATCTGCTAATGCTTCTTTGCTTTAACCCAATTCAAGTTGCTGTTAATCATCAGAATACATCGAGAATCCAACAAGCATTTGACTGCAAAATGTCGATTTATTGTTTTACTTTTTTTCTTGAACAGAGCTCATAGCCTTTTGTCAGTCATGCTTGAGCAAACGAACTCTTGGAAATGTGCTGCTTTGGGAAAGGAAGTTTGTAAATTATGTTGAACGAACGCCAAAACATATATTCACTAATGTTTACTAGGCAAATGACATTACAACTCATGTTAACACTTGTACACATGAAGAAATGTAGAAATTAACGCTAGTCCATAGGAACTTGGCAAAAAATTTGCTCATGTTAAAGGCCACTGATACAGCTAGGATCCTATTGTCAAAAATTCCATGCATGCGTCTATGTTCGTTATATCATATCTATTCTGCATATAAAGGCAAGGAGCTAGGGACACATGACATTCAATAAAAATATGAATTATATATATATATATATATATATAGGGAAAAGATCCTGTGTGCCCAGGTGCGTATTGCTCTAATAAACGCTCACGACCCAGATTGAATCTGAGCCGATCTAATGATCATCGATGTCTGATAGTGTTTCGAATTCCAAATCACTTGAAATTTTAGGCATGTGTTTTTCAAAAATAGGCAAATCAATAAAAAATTTCAACTTGACCAAAATACCCCTAAAACGTTTCTTGGGGTATTTTTGTCAAATGCTTTTTTTGCGAATTATTATTTTTATATTTTTATTAGGCGTACCTTGATGAGAAGAACACACTTAAAATTTCAAGTGATTTGAATTTGTAGAAAAAAACTTTAAAATTAAAGTACCATCAGACATCTGTGAGCATCAGGTCGGCCGCAGAATGGCCTAGATTCAATCTGGGGCATTCACATATGGGCGTACAACAGTGAATCCCATATATATATATATATATATATATAGAAGATACTACAAAAACGTCTACAGGCGAAAATGAACAGTGATCTATCTTATCCTCATCACCGTCCATAGTTCATCGCACGGTCACGATTGTCCGGTAGTATTTACATAAAAAAAAGGTGAATCTACAAAAAATGTCAAAAAAATATTTTACATGAAAAAAATTAACGAAAATACCTTCGAAAAGTTTCGGAAGTATTTTAATCAATATTGTTTTTTGCGAATTATTTTTTTTATATTTTTATTAGGTGGGCCTCACTAAGATGTACGTACGCTCTAAATTTCAAGTCATTTTGATTTGTAGAAAAAAAATAAAAAATGAAACATTACCGGACAATCGTGACCGATCGATGAAATTTGGACGGTGATTAGGGCAATCAAAATCACTAATCATTTTCACCTATAGGTGTTGAGACGAATTTTCCTATATATATATATATATATATATATATATATGTGGAAAGTGTAGAATTCCTTGTAGAGTACCTATTTAGAGGAGCCTTGGAAGTGGGACAATAGCCTACCTCTTACTCCACTTCAAGATCTATTTCCTCCTGCACTAAATGTGATGTAGAGAACTTGATGAAACATGGAAAAATTAGGAAGAAGCACCCAATTTTGGAGAAACCCTAGGGTTTTCTCCTACCTAGAGCTAAAGCCTTAGGTTTATTTTACACGACAAAGTCTTTTTTATTAAAGAGGAATACGTGAATGACTCTCCAGCCCATCCATGCCCTTATATATATTGAAAATTTAGTGTTTTGGACAATATTTGTTCCTACAATTTAACTTTTGACCGAAAGGTCCTAACTTAAATATGACTTGAAACTAAACTCCCTAACTTTAATTATAATATCTAAAAAATCCTTAATTGGTCTAACAATGAAATAAATAAATAAAAAACATCTAAAATAGTTTTAAATACTAAAAAAAACACCAAAACTATTTCTTGCTCTTATTGTTCTTGGAATCCCTCATTGGGTTTTCATCCTCCGAATATGAGTGAAAATTAGGAGGAATCTGTCGCTCCTATAGAAGATACTTGTGGCTACTTGTTCTATGATCTCTAGCAAAATGCCTTTGTTGGTAATTTCTTTTTGGGAATATATAATAGGATGTTTAATTGGAAAAGGAAATTATCCTTCGGATGTAAGGAGAAATTCTTTATCTTGAAGATTATTTACTAGATTCAAAGTCTTATTTCTAATCCTCCAATTTTAGGGATTTTGAAAGAAAGTTATACGTATTTTCCTTTCGTGATCGTGATTGAAGTAATTATAAGTGCATTGAAAACACGCATTGCACATGCCTCTTGCTAGTCAATATTAGTTACAAGTCTTTGACAAAAAGGTTGACATTAGAGGGCCTCATTGTACTATTATAATTAAAGGTACATTCTGTAATCTGTTTTGCTCATTTTAACTTTTTGGACATGATATTTTAATTTTTAATATTTTGGGAATGTTCTACTTGAATCTTTTAAGATTGTTCTATTGGTATGTTTAAGATTATCAATTAGAAAAGGGGTGTTAACATTTAGAATGAGTTTGGTTATTAATGCATTATTCTTCTGTCAGGTGATTGATGCTCTGGATGCAATTGATGTGCTCGTTGAAAAACAAAGTAATGACATTTTGCAGGGAGACGGGTGAGTGGTAATATTCTTGGGAGTTATTTCTAATTTGCAGATATTTGATGCATATGTATTATGTTGCATAACTTGATATAATGTAGGCCTTTCTAGGAGAACAACCACATGAAATCTTTTTTCTAGGAGAAAAAGATTCTCAAGTTTAAAATAAAGAAACATGTCATATACATTTTCATCTCACTATTTTAAGAAAATTGGTTATATCCAATGTTCAGTATGGTGTAGGCGGCCGCCTAGGCGGTGAGGGGGCTGGGCCGCCTTGGGGATAAGGTGGCTGCCAAGGCAGGGTCTCAGACCCAAAATACCCGTTAATTTGTTTTTGTTTTGTTTTTTTTATTTTTCTTTAAATTTGGATCCCCCACACCTCCCCCCATTTTATGATATATAAAATTGTCTGTTTTATATTGTTTAGTTGCCAGAAGCGCACAAATCAAACCTAAACATTAACAACTTTGGATTGTAAATGAAATAATTATAACTTTCGTTCAACAAAGCGCAGCGGCCAGAGAAAAAGATATAAAAGGGGGCATAAACTGGTTTAAGAAATATCTTGCCGGTATTAAGGGGGGTGTTGCTCCATGTAAAAATGTTCCTGAAGTTATCAGAGAGGAGATAAAGCAATATATGAGTTTTGTAAAGAAAAATCGGAACAAAATCCTTGTCATTTGTATGGTTCTATTTCGGTTTCTTCTAGAAGAAGTGATCCGGGTTGAAAGTATAGCTATAACCCAAAACCAAACCATAAAAGTTGTATAAGGTGTAATTTCTATGAAAAAGATACCAATCGGGCTATTGACCGATTCAAGAAACACTTTGCTAGTATTAAAAGAAATGTTGCTTATTGTAAAATGGTTCCTGAAGCTATTCGGGATGAGAATAGATAATTTATGAATTTAAAAGAACCAGAAAATGATGAAAATGAGGCTTGTTCGATGGAAATATCTACTCCAGGTTTTTTTAGAAGTGGTGATCCAGTTGGGAAGTGTAGTTATAACCCGAATTCGAATGACAAAAATCGTATTAAATGTAATTATCTTAAAAAAGATATTAATGGGGGCATTTACCGGTTTAAAAAACACCTTGCCAGTATTAAAAGGGATGTTGCCTCGTGTAAAAATGTTCTTGAGGCTGCCAGGGAGAAGAATATGCAATATTTGAATTCAGGGGAGCACAAAAAGATGAAAAGGTAGAGCAACCAAGACTCCTAGGGCCTCATCTGCACCTGCTGGTAATAAGGAGGTAGAAGAAGAGGAGGAAGATGCAGATTCAAAAAAAACGGAGGAAGACAAGCATTATATTGAAGACGGAGACGACTGATGATAATGGCCTCGAATCTGATGCATATGATGCGGCTTACCCTATTCCTTTTGATGATGATGATTGAAGACACTAAGTGTTGTGTGTTGATTGTTGAGTGTTGACTATTGTGTCCTAGACTGTAGTCTGTATATTTTTTGAATTTCTATGGATTTTATTTTTCGTATTTTTAGTTTCCACTTTCTATTTTCTAGTTCTACTATCTTACTTTTGTGTGTACACTCATAGTGTATTAGACTATCTGCGTATGCTTGTATGCTTTTACTATTTTAGGGTTTTATCATTGTATGAAAATATGGATTATGGTCTTATGGATTATCAAAATTCTCAAACTTTTTTTTTTTTTCAAGTGGGATTATTGTTTTATGGATTATCAAAATTCTTATGGATTATGGTCTTATGAATTATTAAAATTCTTATGGATTATCAGCATCAGATTATCTTTTTCTTCCTTTTTTCAATTGGGCTACCCTGGTTCTGGGCTCTCGCCTAGGAGATGGACGACTTGGACTCCAATGGCCGTCTCGGTGCTGCCTAGCGCTTTTTGAAATAATGATTATAACTCAAAATGAACATTAAAAGATAAAACACATTGCACAAACAATTATTTAATGAACACTTAAGAATTAATCAATTATTAAACTAATTAATAAGATAATAATTCAAGATTCTAAATAGACAATAACATAACAAATATATATCACAAAGTATCTAAGAAAAATTACAAATAGCAAACAATAGCATCATTAGACATTAATGTAAAAAAATACAAAACATAATGAAAACTCTTGAAATATACCCCTTCTTGAAGTGGACTCGATTTCGGGTCAAACTGAAATGTTTGGCATCCCTAATCTCCTCTTTTACAACCCTTATAAGCCTAAAAACGATTGGGGTTGAATATCCTTTAATATCGTGAGCTTTCTATGATTTCGGAAAAAAATTTGATCTCTTAAAAAATCTTCAATTCTAGTTTTTTTTCAAGTTATTTATCTCTCTAAAGTTCACTAAATTTGTTTTCGGGGGCAAGAATGATTCCCCAAACCCTTATCCCCCCTTTTAAGGGGGTAAAATGTCTTTTTTTCCCCCACCCAAAAAACAATTTCTGCCAAAGCCCTGCGTGCTGCTTAGGCGGGCGCCTAGTTTCGCCTTATTGACTTCCTAAGACTGCCTAGTTTTGGCACCTAATTAGTCCCGCCTTAAGAACGTTTTGGCATTTTTTGAAAATAGCCGCCTTGGCGGCTGCCTAGGCGGTCGGGCGATCAACTTTTTGAGTATTGGTTATATTACTTTTTTTCATCATTTTATTTCCCATCCCTTCCTCTTAATCTTCGTCTTTCTGTGGCCCACACACACGCTCTCTCTCTTTCTAACTCCAATACCCAAGATACTTAGGCCTTTCTTTAACCTTGCTTTTGTGTGGTCCGTGTGTGTGCATATGGTGTGGTTTATTAAGGTGACAACCTTACTTGTAGAAGTAAGGTGGTGGTGTCCTATACCTCCACTTTAGTTGGACGAGATAGATTATTTAACCTTCATGTAGGATTGATGTACTTCATAAATGTATTCCATATATAAAAGCATCCACCCACTTTTGAGTGGAAGAAAAAAATGGGCCGCTTTCCTCTTAGGTGGTTTCCCCTTATGCCTAGGGGGCAAACCCTAGGTGGTAAATGCCCTAGGGCAAGTAATGTGTGCTTTTGAAATCTTCACAGAGTCAAGATTTTATCAAGTTTTTTTGAGATTTGGATATTTGACAAGTTTGAGAATTCATCTCAAACTTTATTTATTTATTTTTATTGGATTCATTGTGAGCCACGAAGTTACATGGGGAACTATTGGATGATTCAGAGATTCATAGTCATCCAAAACTTTGAAGATCAAAGCGCAACAAAGGTTAGTTTTTTATCTTCATTTTTGAGATATCTTCCTTTTCTTTAAATGTTCTCTCTTTTGAGAGGACCCCTCCCCCCCCCCTGTTTAGGAGTGGTCATTCTTTTCTCCAAATATCTTCCATGATTTCTAATTGGAGTGGAGACGTGGATGCAAATAATGTTGCCTAGATAAAAATGATAAGAAAAAAATCTAGTGTAAATTTTGTGAAGTTACAAATGCAGGGACTAAGAGATTTAAGTAACACTTGCTTGGTATTAAGGGGTATGTTGCCCCATGTAGGGACGTTTAGAGAAAGGTTAGGAAGGAGATTCTTGACTCTTTAGATGCGGAAAAAAAGAATAAGGCGTGAAAAGAGGTAAGTATCACAGAGTTGTGGGCATGCGTAAATGTTTTTCTTGATTATGGGGATGATGATGATCCAGGGGAAATAGAAGTCGATTCATCTTGAAGTTGTAAGAGGGAATTGCGGTTGGCGCTGCCTCATATGTAGGGGCCAATGGATGCCTTTGGTCCCCAAATCTCGAAGTTGCAGTAGATAAAGAGAAAAAGGAAGATCGACTTGTGTTATTTAGTAATCAGTATGTCAGGTGGGTATTACTTTAAATGCGGCTTGCATATGCTACTTTTATACAATGTTTGAAGTAATTGGTAATTTGAGCCAGGTTTAAGGGCCCAATCCGATATGACCTTAAGGAGCCATTGCTTTGGAAGGAGGTAAGCTCATAAAGGCCATGACCTATAAGGGTGTAGGGGTCTAGTATGGAGTCACAATTATGATTGATACAAGGAGGGATAGGAATAGGAGTGTGATGATTTGATGTTGAATTGGTTTTTATTGACTATTTTCATTGTCCGTTAATGCACTTGATGAAGGACATGATGCATGTTAGATTTTGTTTTTGGTTCATTAAGGGTATGGATGAGGTTGGGGAAGAGCATGCAATTCAGGTAGTAGTAGACAATGCTACAGCCAATTTGACTGCTGCTAATTTGTTTCAGTAAGAGTGGCTCTGTATGTTTTGGGGGTCGTACACAGCACACTGTATACGCTTGACATAATGGTAATGAGCTTAACATGTGGCTCGTTTACTTTTGAGTGCTGGAGTTCCTTTGAGATGATAAGTTGGCATCTGCCATTTTGCAGTTTGGATTTTGTAAAGATCACTACATTAATATTAGACTATTTGGTTTTGCGTGGTTGTACTTGTTATCATTGATAATTCACTGTTTCAATTGCATGGTCCCTCATAAAATTATCGGAGACAATGATTTCATGCAACAATTGTATTGCAATATAATTCAACAATCTTCAAAAACCATGTTAGGGTCGTTTATTTGATCCAAAATTTAGAATATACACCCTTTTCATTCTAATGAACAATAACAAAAATTAAAAAATTGAAAACACAACCTCGAAAGTGTTGTTTTAGCCCAATTAACATAGACCGTCTATTTTGATAAGAAGCTTAGATGTAGGCCTTAGGAGGATTTTTTCTTGTCCAATTTTTTCAGATGACTTTATTATCATTAGATGAACAATGTTAAAAAAGGAAAAAATGATTTTGAGTTTGTAAAGGCTAAGATCTTGAAATTCACAAAATGAATGGTCTAGATTCGTTGTTGGAGAGGATTCATTTTCACTATATCTAGGATTCAAATTGAACTTTTTTTTTTTTTTTTGGGACTGATTATTCACATGAAGAGAGTGTGTGTGCATACAAATACCACAAACATGGTTTTCTAGAAGTGTGGTTGCATTATATTATGATACAACTGTTGCATTAGATCACCACCCAAACTTATATGCATTTTTACATATGAGTTTTATCTTTTTGGAAGGCTGTTTTTACTTCAGGGATTTTTACAGTAAAACATGTGTCTACTTTATTCTTAATAAACATAAATATTTCTAGCTATATTACAAAAGAGTTGATGCATGTAACTGTGGCATAATAGATTTTTTTATTGACTTGACCTTTTCTTACAAGATAGAGAGTTGCACTCTGAAGTCTCTCTAACCTCTCCCATCCCTTTCTCTAATTTCTCATGCGTCCTTTCCAACTTCTCTCTCAGATAAGTGGATTCTCCTCTCTCTCCTTACCTTCTCTCTAACCAGTAGATGAAGAAAAATAATGGGAGGATGACACTAAATATGTAGTGAGAAACCCAAGCCAGGGAGACCTAAGATGAAAGAGACAAGGAATGCTGTACATTTCAGTCCAATGATGGAGAGATAGATCTTTGACTTTCATTCCCAATAAGGGGGAGACGAAGATAGATGTGTGTTGCCAATGCATCCCTGGGGGAATGGGATTTAGAGAGAGAGGAGAAATTAGAGAGCTTGAGAGAGGAGGGATTTGGCTTGTCTTGCAGCCTAAGGAGCCGAATTAGCTGACAGTCAATGGGCTAATTTACCCCCTTAATTGCTCTTAGATATGATACGAAGGGTTGAGGAGCGCGAGAAAGCATTGGTGGTTGTGCCCTAGTTTGTTGGCCATGGATTGAGATAATGAAAGATATTGTGAAGACACACTATAGTGTGGAAAGATAGCTTTCCCTATTTTATTGAAACAGGGGGTCTGAGATTATTGCTCAGTAGTGGGTTAAGGGGAGATAGAGCAGCTTGTACTTGAGAGAGAGAGAGAGAGAGAGAGAGAGAGAGAGAGAGAGAGAGAGAGAGAGAGAGAGAGAGAGAGAGAGAGAGAGAGAGAGAGAGAGAGAGAGAGAGAGAGACTTATTCATTAATTTGCTGTAAGTTGGAGTCTTGGGAGAGAGAGCCACCTTTTTCATGGGTTAGATAGACAAGAGAGGGTTTGTGTTTTTTAGAGAAAAAGCGAGAGAACCAAGTTAGAGAGATAAAGAAGGGGATTTTGTGGTTGGTGGGTAGGAGAATAGAGAGAAAGAGGTTAGAAAGACTAGCATTGTATTGAGATCCAAGAGGATTAGAGAGAAGGGTCGTAGGGTGGGTTTAGAGAGAGATAGGGGGTTTGTGTTTTTATGGGTAAGATAGGTTTAGAGAGAGAAAGAGTTGTAAGCTGAGGTTAGAAAGAGGAGATGGTGTTCTTGTTGAGGAAAAGAGCCTTAGAGAGAGAAATGAGTTGAAAGTTGCAACTATTATTGAAAGCATGACAGATGGGTTTTCAAACCTCACCAACGTAATCCCTCTCTTATATCCAAGAACCCTTCTCTCTCTTACCTATCTGTTAGTGTTGGCATGTGGCTGGTGTATGCTTCATGTGCCGGTTAGGGAGAGAAGTTAAACAGAGGGGGACGGAGCTCAGCAGGTCGAAAGTTAGAGAGAGGGGACAAGAGGGTTTGAGAGAAAGGAGGAAATTATATTTTTCAATTAAAAATGTGTAAATGTCCTACGCAATCTCACGGATCAACGTTTGTTATAAAAAAGCTAAGTACATTTGTGTTTATGTAAAAAAGAATAGTTAAATGTATTTTAATATAAATATATTTTATTGTAAAATCCTTTTACTTTATTCATTGTAATTTGTTGAAAATCACCAAAACAATCAATAATTAAGGAATATTATTATAAAGCACAAGGTATATATTTTATAATTAATCGAATAATATTTTGCAGAATATATCAATAAGTAATATTATGCATAATATATTAATTTATGATAAGATAAACTAATTCTCATAAGGTTAATTGTCTTTCAAACACCTTAATTAAGTAGTGTATTTGTAAGTTTATAGATTATTTGATTTCTTAGCCGACCCTAAATAGTTGGGATAAAGCTCATATGATGATGATGTTATATTTAGTGGTTTATGTTTTTGAAGTATTACTTAGTTGTCTAAGTTTATGGCACATACATTTCCAAGAGGTGCATACAAAGAGAACAAAGATGCTTGAGCTAGAGAGGCTCCGCTCAATAATTTTGTTTTTGTCAAGCATAATTTATGAGAAGGGGAATCCCATTGCATCCAAAGACTTGGATGATGCCTAGGAGTGGATGGTTGAAGGCCTTGGGATTGAGGATGTCTTTCTTATTGAGGGTTTGACTTGGGACATGGTTGAGGAGGCTTTAAGGTAGTTTTCCAACTCAAGGAGGGTCATGGGATCAATGACCACCACTCCTATTTCACAGGAGAGGAGGAAGATAGGGGAGTCCCTTTTCTCAAGAAATTGAGTAGGAGGGTCATTTTGTTGAAAAGGATGATACTTGTGATTTGTGGTGATGATGATGGTTTGGAATCCGATCGAGGTGCTCAAGAGAATGTCAATGATTCTGAAGAAGATGATGATTAAAGACTAAATTCTTCTTAAATTTCTTTTCATGTTTTGTATCATTTTACTTTTATGACTTTCTTAGTTCTTATTCTATTGTGGCCATGAACTTAGGATTTTTGTATTTCGCACACTATATGGAGTTAAAGTCTATGGACTGTGGAGTCTGGCCATGTGGTTGTGGTCTTGTATTTAAGTTATTTAGTTTGGGAAAGTATACAAAGTGATCATTTATTTTTCGTACAAGGACCTCAAAATCATTCTGGTTTGTTAGATTTCAAATCAAATCGTCGTTGAAATGTCATTGACTAGATTCATAATTGCGAGAAAAATTTCTTGGATTTTGTGGCACACCCTAAGCCAAATTTAACATCTAATGGTTAGGAGTAATTGTGACCTCCTTGTAAGAAAGATAAATCTTCTCATAGTATAGAACCGTTTTAGTTTACGGTCTTTATGGATATTCGAGTATTTTATAGAATACATGTAAATGCATAAGTATAGAAAAGTGATACACTTATATGCCTTTAGACCGTACATATATGCTTCTATGTTTCGTCTGGGATGCCTTGAGACTTGGACGCCCACCCAGTGCCTAAGCACTCAGCTCTCTATCTCTTTTTCCTATATATATATCAGTGGGGGGGGGTGGGGGGGGGGGGGGGAGGGAAATTTATCACATTATCCATGAGAGATGAACAATCTAACACTTGAGCCATATCTTTTGATTTAATATCAAAATACTTATAAAAAAACACATGATCTTGAGCAAGAATAGTTAAAAATGGGTAGTGTGTTAAATTGTTCATCTCCTAAGCGTATATTTTGATAAATTTCCCAAAATACAAAAGAGGGCTAATATGGTCAATCGGCCATCTAGAAGAGTCACATGAGGATGGAGATATCCTATTTCTTTATCACAAACTTCAGATATCACATTTCCTAAAAAAAGCTTTAAGCTATTTTTTTCCTCTCTCTACTTAGTTATTGTCTTGATCTGGGACCTATTTGGTTGGAGCAAACTGTCGAATCATTTCTTTTGATCCTAAAGTCTGTGAGAGGAGTTAAAAGTATCCATAAATACATGTCATTGGGGTTCTTCACAATTGTGGGAGCTAATTCTTCGTTTATTAGAAATAGAACTGTTTTTTCGTCTATATATGATATTTTAATGCCTTATGGGAATTTGGATTGCTCCTTGTTGCAGGAAATCATTTGATACTGTGAAAGAACAGTTGACAAGACAAAAGAAGGATGAAATCCTTTACTTAAAGAGCAGGCTAGAAAGGGTAAGATAAATGGAGAGGAGAGTCTGAACCTTTAAAATGAGAAACTTGTTTCCTTTCCCTCTTTAATATATATATATATATATATATATATATACTTGTTTCATGGTTAGTGGTTAATAATTATGTTCCTAAACTGATGAAAGTGTTTCTAATTTATGGATCATGCAAGAATTCCTACTTTATAAATTTACAAAATTAGTATTGTAGTCAATACAAGTGTTACCTAGGCATGAACATAAGGTGTTTATTTAAGCCTGAAGCATACCTTGTTTGCATGCAAAATTAAATAGGAAAAATGAATAGGGATAGGTAAGCTACCACAAGAATTTTCTTATGTTTGTTTTTTTGCTCTATGTTGGGTCACTAAATTCGTTATGTGCCTGTGGTATATATCTTCACCTAGGCGAAAACGTTTTGCCGATGAACTTGATTTCACCACAGTAAGCTCTTTGCCACAGTGAACTTCACTGTCCCATTGTTTATGTGTTCTAACCATCAAGCACACACTCACACATATTATTCCCTCATTTGTAGATTTTATATTATTTTGTGAACCTTTTTTTTATTGTCATGTAGAGCTTGAAGGGCTTGAAGCCACATCACTTTGATGCGGCTCTTCGCTCTTTGATGTTTGTCTTTACTCGCGGTTTTATTCCCTCTCTCTCAACAATGTCACCCGAGGTGATTTTTTTTATTAGTTTGTGTACTCATATTCAAGGTGAGAGGTGAAAAAATGAGGGGTGTGGGAAGAAGAAAAGGAAAATGAAGGATGTTCCAAACGGATAATAATGGGAAGCATGGGACTTGAAGAAATCGATTTTAACAAGCTCTATAAATTTTATTGAGGACCATTGACCTTCTATTTTAGTTTGAAATTGAGGTCCCTAAACTATTATACCATTTGGAAGCAGGATTAGATAATCTATGATTCTAAAGATCTTCGAAAGTGTGACTCAAAAGTCTTTCGCTTCAATTGTAGTCAGGGTTGTTTCTGGTCAGCGAACTTGCCGGTATCGAATTGTAACTTGGAACCTTTTCGGGTTAGGGGAGTTTATCAGTTGAAGAAAGCAAAATTTTCTCGTGCTCCAAATCCCAATCTATCAGTCTCAATTTTTCGAAATAGGATCTAACATTTGATGGGTTAATTGGAAATTTAATTTTGAAGTCCATACTTATATTCGCCTCTTGTTAAGGGGAGATTTAGACAAAAAAAGTTGATTAAAGGCAAATTAAAACCAACAATTTTGATGTGAAACTTTCATTAAATGGCTATTGGAAACTTGCTGAAAGCATTACCCCAAGATTTTGTAAAGTTGGATCAATTTTTATTGAACTCGATTTTGGAAGGCGGCAGTCCATGGTCCAGTTCTTGCTGAGGACCTCAAAGTGGACTATGTATTGAAGAAACCACGATCATCACCATCATAGTCAGAGTCGTTTCTCAACTAATTGGGGTCGGCTGCATGAATCGTGGTCCATCATTCTGCTATACTTAGAGCCATACCCTCAGTGAGGCCATAAGTCCCTATATTTTTTCTCACAACTTCCAACCATGTCCTTTTGGGTCTACCCCCTGTCCTTTTTGAGCCTTCCACTTGAACTAACTTTACTTCCTAACAGGTATTGTATTGGGTAGGCGCATCACATGGCCTACCCACATAAGTCTACTTTATCTCATCTTATCGTGTATTTATGCCATACCTAAATTCTTTCGAATGTATTAATTTTTAATTTTATCCCTTGTCTTGCCACTCATCCATCTCATTATCCTCCTCGTAGTTACATTCGTTCTATGGATATATTGTTTCTTGACTGCCGAACATTCCACCCTAAAAAGTAAAACTGGTCTTATAGTGGTCCTATAAAACTTGCCTTTCAGCTTTCCTGGTATGTAGCAACCAAAATGACAATACAACTCGAGGTTTGAAATAAATAAAAAAAGATAAGTGACCAAGTGCCATAGGGTATTCCAGCATGGGAATCTGCACCCAAACAAGGGGGGCCCAACTTGAGGGGTCCCTGGTGCCACGTGGCCACCCTATGGCCACATGGCATCCACTTGGACGTCTTTACATGAAAATAAGCCCAAACAATTATGAAAATCACATTTTTGGTGATTTAAAAAATCCAAAAAAGTTCTCAAAAAATTCTAATGAATATTTAAATCATATTTAAACTTTTTTACATCATTTTTCATTAAAGTAAAATCGGACAAAAGGTATGTGAGATCTCGCGGCTTTGATTCTAGGTATCAATGTACTCTATCGGGCTAGCATTGAATGATGTTCTGCTGTATCTCAAGTTGTCCCAATGCACCTATGCTCTAAAATCAATGGCATGGACATATAATTGGACACGTCAAAGTCATTGAGGCAGAGCTTCCCATCATCAGGTTCTCAATAGCTTGCAGGCGCACTTCTGTGGGACATATTCCTACTGAAATATATGGGTCTTCTCATTACACATGTGCACTGACTATTCTAAGTTGGATAAAACTTAAGAAGAGTGACTTCCCTTCCGAATGAAAGCGCACTTTCCATGGAATGGTGTCGTGTCAGGTTACAAATTCATGTCCCATGAGTCTTGACCATCCCATATAGGGACTCTCACAAGCACACGGGCTCTATACTACTCAATTGGATTCTCCAAGCCTTGGATAATCACAATTAATCATGAGGCATTTTAATTGAAATTCCTGACTAGGAAGTGACCCTCACACCTCCTTGGGAAATTGATTTCTCAAAATATAAACTCTTAGTGCCTCATGTACTCAGGGTAAGAGAATCTGGTCCCCAGTTCACAAAGTACCCTTATTCTCTCTATCTCACTCACTCCCACTAAACGAAAGACTCTTGGCATTAAGGCCTTGAAAGGCCATATTGCCAACAACAATCACTAAAACTCCGGTTGCACATTTCCACTTCGCTTGCCCAACTTTAATTCTATATGCAACATCTTCAATCTCTCCATTTTTCTGGATTATCGATCTAAGATATTGAAAGTGTGCTCTTTATGGTATTTCTGGGCCGTTAATCTTAACTGCTTCTTCGTCTCTACTACTCAATTGGATTCTCACAAGCACTCGGGCTCTATACTACTTAATTGGATTCTCCTAGCCCTGGATAATCGCAATTAATCATGAGCCATTCTAATTAAAATTCCTGACTAGGAAGTGACCCTCACACCTCCTCGGGAAATTGATTTCTCAAAATATAAACTCTTAGTGCCTCATGTACTAGGGGTAAGAGAATCTGGACCCCAGTTCACAAAGTACCCATATTCTATCTATCTCACTCACTCCCCACTAAGCGAAAGACTCTTGGGATTAAGCCTTGAAAGGCCATATTGCGAACAACAATCACTAAAACTTCGGTTGCACATCTCCACTTCTTTTGGCCAACTTTAATTCTATGTGCAACATCTTCCTCAATCTCTCCATTTTCTGGATTATCGATCTAAGATATTGAAAGTGTGCTCTTTATGGTATTTCTTGGCCGTTAATCTTAACTGCTTTTTCGTCTCTACTCCTATTATTACTAAACTTGCATTCCATATAATGTATCTTTGTCTGACTAATTTTAAAACTTCTAGATTCTAGAGCATCCCTCCAAAGTTTTAACTTTGTGTTGACACCTTTTCCTAATTAAAAACAGCAATGAGATCCAGATAATTGTATATGTAAAGGGTATATCCTGAATGCGTGGAGTTATCCTTCGTTTGATCTTTACTGAGGAATACCAACTACAAAGGATCTGTAGGATGCTTTGGAAGCAAAATATAGAGAGGAGAATGCTGGCAAAAGTATCTCATGAGAAGATATCTAAATTTTAAAATTATAGAGGAGTGATCGGTGTTGGTTCCAGTCTTTGATTTTCAAATTACAGCAAATGAAATTGGATTAAATGGTGTTTGTGGTGAGTATTATAGGCCCCACGCCCATTAAACCTACAATAATTGTTATGGATTATTGTTGTAAGATCATGCATTTCTTGTAATCTTGCATAATAGGTTGTGATAGTCATGTAACAATCATGACTATCCTATTCCTCTTCTAATGATCACAAATAGTTCCAGTGAGATGACCAAATAACATGTGGAATCCACTGAGACACAGCTGAATATGTACACAGGGAAAAAGAACAAGGGAAAATTTGATGTAAATGATAAGCCTCAAGTCATTGACTTGTCATGTACCCCTTCTCCTTTTCCTTTGTGGCCTTTAAGTTCAATTTGCCTATTGATGTAAGAAAAGAGAAAAGGATTTCTCATCCAATTAGTAAGCTTGTTTCTGATGCTTCACTTTCACCTTCCTTTCGTGCATACCTTTGCTATACTTCCTCTGTTACCATTCCCACCAAAGTTACGAATGCGTTGGCTCATCCACAATGGAAACAAACATGAAAGAGGAATTGATCGCCATAGAGAAGCAACGAACTTGCGGTATAATTGATTAGCCAAAAGGATAACATGCGGTTGGATGCAGGTGGGTGTTTACCATGAAGCACAAACCAGATAGTTTGATTGAGCGATGCAAAGCTTGTTTAGTGGTTTAGGGCAGTGTTTTAAGATGTGGGATGCGGCCCGATGTGTTGGCCTGGCCGATGCTGCTCGATGCAGTCCAGATGCGGGTGCATCACCACGATGCACTCACTAAGTATAAAAAAAATTCTAAAAAATATAAAAAACATATTTAATGTGTAGAGAAAATATGGAGGTGGTTTATGTGATTGTAAGTATTTGGTTTATTTATTAACTTCAAAAGTCTTAACTTTTGGCGATTTTGTATCCAGTATTTTCTAATAGAATTTAGAAATTTTGAAACTAGCTTTCATAAAACATTCAACAATTATAATCACTAATTTGCAACAACAAACGTTATAGTTACAAAATTAAAGTGTTCGAAAGTCATGCTCAAGACAGATCATCATCATTTCTCATGTCTTGAGATTCTAAATTTCAAATCCTACTAAGAGAAGTTATCTTGACAGTCTCCATGTACATCATCGTTATCACTATCATCCTCGGCAGCCTCCACATATTGTTCTTCTTTCTTGGTCTCCTCTGAGTCAGCCTCTTCTTCCTCCTCGACCTTTGGAGCTTATGTACGACTGGACCCAGCTCTACTCCTTTGTGCTCTAGTGTTAGGCCGTTCTTCGTCATTAGCCCCTTTGGCTAGGTCACCATCATTCCAAGTAAGATCCTCACCTGCAAACCCATATTCTGCTCGTGCATCCTTGGTCCACTCACTTGTGCAATCACTTTCAGTTTCATACAATTGAATAGGGTTGAGATCTATATGCTCTTGATACCTCGCTCTAAGCCGCTCATTATACCGCACATAAACCAAATCATTCAACTTCTTCTGCTCCAACCCATTATGTTTTTTGGAGCTATGGTAGAAAACAAGGAAAGAAGCAAAAGTATCAAGTTGTTTCTATTTTTTGCGTTTAAACTTCTTAGATAAGTTAGATTTTAGAATATTGTAATTAGAAATCTTAGAAATAAGGATTAAGGAACTTACATGCTCAAATACACTCGAATTGCATTAGCAACTTGATGAGCTACAAGTAAGACTTAATACTCGAATAGCGAGACGTTGTAGATTTGGTGTCTTGCTTCCGTAAAATGCCCAACATGCAGCTGTTTAACATTTTATAATTTATATTTTAAAGAAATATTTAATTATTTATATAAATGGAACTATGCATTGTACAAGTAAAAAACATTAAAACAAACAAAATAGAAATTAGAAAGGGTACGTTTGGCCTTTACCTGGATCTGTAGCGTCCCTGTTTTGTGTGGCAATCACTTTCTCAAAATTTCCCAATGCTAACTTGAACGTAACTCAATTCTTTGCTCTGGATCTCTTCTTGGATATCATTGTAAAAGATCAACTTCTCAAGTACATCTAAGAACCCACGATTTATTACACGATCAGACTCAATGGCTGGGTGCTTGTAGTGAAGAGATGGATTTAGAAGGTAAACGGTTGAATGGAGGTGCCTGTGAAGTTGGTTATCCCATCTTCTATCAATGATTCCAAGTATAACTTTGCATTTATTTTCATCATCCTTTACAACCTTTTTTATCTCTCCTCTTGCCTTAGTCATTGCCTCATGAATGTATCCCATGACGGGCTTCACTTCACCATCAACCAATCGAAGCACTCACTATGTCTAGCCACCTCCAATGTATGATATATCTGATTCCAAAAGGATGAGCGTAATTTGTTCAGCGTGTCTCCCATTCCGAGGCTTTGGCCACTTACTTTGACTCCATTGATTTATAATAGCAAATATGGTCCTCAAGGCATTTTTTTGCTTGCATAAGCTTTCAAGAGTGAGAATGATGTGGTGAATCTTGTGACACCTCGTTTCACTAATTCTCTTTTCTTTGTAAGACTCCTCATCTTGCTATGGACTATGGTGTGATTATAAATATATCCAACAACAAACATAGCTTTTGAAATCACCCCACTAAATAGAGATGTTGTACTTATTTCTTTAAGCATGCAATGAACACAATGAGCTGTGTAAGCAGTTTGAAACATATGCGTCCTCTCTAAAGAAAAAAACCGCCCAACTGCAGCGTAATAGGTATCATTGTCAGTTGCAATTTGTGCCACATGTTTCTCTCTAACAAATTCTACAATCTCATCCATCAAGTCACATAAGTTTGTAGCATTATATGACTTGTCTGATCCATCAATAGAGTTAACAAAAAAAGTATCTGTTGGACAGTTGACCAAAAAATTAATGAATGCCCACGACTTCCCATGGGACCATCCATCACAAATAATAGTTGCCCCATACTTATCCCATCTTTCTCTTTGAGAAAGCAAAATTTTGTTAACATGGGATACAACATTCTTCAATAAGCATAGTAGGATTAAGTCCTTGGCCAAATTGCCCAATTGCCTTGGACCATACATGCAAAACTATCGAGGCTTGTAGTATTAAAAGGAATATCAGCCATGTAAAACTACTTTGCAATATACTTACGTTCCTTCGTCTTCACTTCTTTCTTGTATCAATTTTTATTTGTGGCTTTTCCTCCTCTCCTAAACCATAATTTGGGGTTCGGGAGTGAAAAAGGTATCCTTTGACCCCTTGTAGAGATTGTTCTTTCTCCAATACTACCACCAATGTATATAACCCTCTCTCTTGACATTGGAATACCCCATTGCCTCATTCCAACTTCTAATATTTCCTCATCATTTTTATGATCATCAAATAATTGAATTTCATCAATAAGTTCTTATTGTATCATTTTTTTCTTTCTCTCTTTATTTTTTCAAGCTATCCATGTAAATTTTAATTTCCTTTTTTATCTCTTCGGTAGCTTGTGGGAATGCTCTTACATTCTCAGAAATATCGGTTAAGTGCTCTGTTTGTCGAAAAATACCCCCCATATACGTGTTTTCACAAAGCATACAAATCCTTGTTACTAAAAGATTGTGAAGAAGACATTGCCCCCAAATAAGTATTATTCTAGTTAGGAAAAGAAGATACAGATTTCTTGAAGCAAATATCAATTTCTTCTAGACCCTTGAAACTGTCGATTTATTGTCCAAACTTTGCCTAAACTTCATCAAATCAACGCCTAAAGGAAACAAATCAATGCACAAAGATCAACCAAGACGAAAATCTAAAGAATTTCACAAAAGTAAATTTCTGCCACTTTTTTTATTGATTTAATGAAGTAAAGGCCACAGATGTGGCTGTTTTTTGTTGCTACTGTTTCTCCCTTTTAAATCAAATACTTTATGAATGGAGTTGGGTCGTGATGGTCTCACCACCTATATGTCAGCTAAGGTCTAGGCTTCCATTCTCACCTAATGCTTTGAAAAACCACTAATGATTTCAAAAATGGGTAGGGGCTCGTCATCCCGACTGCATTACCCAAAAAAAAAACCCTTTTTTTGCGGTTCAAAAAGTCTAAAACACTCCTTCTTGAAGGGCTTTTTTTCACGTCACTCGTTAAGCGTGTACGTGGGCTATGCGGGAAGCGGCCACAAATGTGGAGAGATGAAATGCATCTCTCCAAATCACATATGTTCCCTCATGTGATGCAGTGCCCTGCGCATAACGCATTATACGGTGACGCAACTGCATTTTTAAATCATGTCAACATTTACATAGTTATATGGTGTTGAATATTAGGAAAGTTGCACTCTTGTAGCAAAATTGACATTAGTATGGGTACTATCATTTATTGTAGTAAATAGGAAATGGCCAGTTCAACAATTAACTTGAAGAATGCCTTCCTGGAGATCTACCAGAGGAAGTGTACATACTGATAATGTATGTAGATGCTATACCTGATGCATGCATTTCTTCATGGAGATCTACTATTATACAGACTCGTGCCATGGTACGGTTTGAATTCGGCCCCTCAGAAATAGATATCTCTCTTGGACTCTCACAAAAAGACTGCTTTTAGAATCCGCCTATGGTAACCTCCTTGTAATTATGCGTGTGGGATAGGGATTCTAGTTTTAAAGGCTAGAGTGACGGGAAAGATAGATAGGATAGAGAAAAATAACAGTGGGTTGATGACAATTTAGTTTAGAGGTAAAAAGAAGAAGATGATGAGATAGAAGAGGTGAAGATATGACCTGAGTATTGGGCAGCCTCCCTGTGTAACCTCTCCTAAGAGGTATTACCGGAGACAAGGGAAAGCAGCAGGCTCAAAGCCTTGGTACCCAGAGGATTTGGTAAGTGGAGTCGTGAGACTTAGCCCGTGACTATATCACTAACCCAAAGAGCCTCCTAAAAGTGATACAGTGAGAGAAGAGAAGAGAGTGAAGGAGATAAGAATCTCTCACAGCTCAAACACGATCTAACTCGATGGTTAGAGTAGTTTAACAATTAAAACTCTAAGAAAACTGTCTTAGGAGGACCCCAGCCTGAGTGATCGAACGCAAGAGAATCTAAGTCTCTTGCGACGCAAAACACTATGTGAACTCATGGTTAGAGCAACCGCCCAAGAGTTAGAACCCGAAAAAACTATCTCAGGTGGACCATGGCTCGAGTGCTCAAGGATCAGAGAAGAGACGAGTGAAGGGAGAGAATCAAGAAATAATGAAAAAAAGATGAGTGAATGAATGTGTGAATAAGATAAAATGGATGAAAGAAGAGGATATGAAGATCGATGAGTGAGGGATGGAGAGAGAGAGAGTGGAGTGAGAGAGTGAGAGAGGAGAATTAGAGGGAGCGTTGGCCAGCCTATGGCGCGGGTTTGTGTGTATAGGGAGGTAGATAGAGGTGATGAAAGAGAGAGGGATAAGGGGAGACGATGGACCCACTTATGGTGCGGGTCCATGGCTTAGGGGGAAAAGTATGGGTCAGAGAGGGTTGCCCGGTAGAGAGAGAGGGGTGAGAGGGTGCGTTAGAGAGATAGAGAAGCTAGAGAGACTCGCTTAGGGCTTGGGTCCGTGACTTAGGCGTGGGGGAGAGAGAATAAGGGAAAGAGAGGGAGATGGAGATGGGCCCGCCCTTGGTGTGGGTCCATGGCTTTTAGGAGAAATGAGAGAGTTACCAAAGAGAGAAAGAGAGAGAGCAAAGAGAGAAAGACATGGTGGAAGCTCGAGACCACCCTGGGTCTGTGTGGAGAGAGTGAGAGAGAGAGAGGGAGGAGAGCGACTGGACCTATAGTGGACTCGGCCCTAGGTGTGCCTTCGAGGATCTCTTTTGCATGCGCCTTAGAGAGAGATATTGGTCCTTATAGGTTGATAGAAAAACAGAGAGGGGGAAAGAGAGAGTGGACCTAAAGTAGACTCCGGCCTAGGTGCGTCTCTGAGGGTCCCTTTTGCATGCACCTAAGAGGGAGGTCTTGGTCCTTGTAGGTTGAGGCTAGGGTCTAGTCTCTAGTTGTATAGACTTAGGTGGGTTAGGATAACGTAAGGTGTATAGAAGTTAGGGTGTATGGATTTGGTCAGTGTGTATAGAAGGTAGGGTGTATAGAGTAGGCTAGGGTATAGGATAGACTAGGGTGTATGGATACTAAGGCATATCGGTTAGGCTCAGGTGTATGGAGGAAGGAAGCGTGTAAGAGAGCTAAGGTGTTTGGGGTAGGGTGTATGGCATGGGCTAGTGAGTTTGGAATAGGTTATGGTGTATGGAGTAAGATAGGGTGTATAGGGTAGGGAGTGTGGAGTTCTAGGAAATTGGAAGTTTGAGGTTATAGGGAGTCAGGAGTACCAAGGGTAGTTTCTCTTTGTAGCAATTATTTTTCTCTTTTCTCTCATTGAGTTCAGAATTGGATTCAAAGAAGAAGCCTAAGCTCTTAGAATACTGAAGCTCTTTCAATTGATTTACAAAACTCATTTACAAATGACTTCACTTTGCTTATTTTGAGTAATCTTAAAACATTAAGGGATACTCAAACCACTAGAATTGTTGGAAATTACACAATTAATGAAATAAACTATTAATCCCGTTTTTTGAACTAATGAGCAAAATACCCCTATGCACTTTTCATGAAATGACAAAACCATCCCTCCATGGGGGGTTGTTTGCCATTGCTAGGCGTCAGAAGCTTTTTCGGATGTTTTCGATGGCAAATTGAGCGGTTAAACGGCGTAGAATTGAATCTCGGATTCTGGGTTCTTCCTTGAAACTCCGTTTCAAGATGATCAAAAGGTTTGATCGCTCAAATTGCCGCTGGAAATGTCCAAAAAGCTATCGAGGCCAGGCAAAAGGTCCTTCATGGAGGTATAGTTTTGTCATCTCATGAAATTGTTTAAGGGTATTTTTGTCATTCGTTCAAAAATGAAATTAATATTTTATTTGGTTAATTGTGTAATTTCTAACAATTCTAATGTTATTGGATATCTACCTATCTTTAGGGGTTCCTCTATATAAGCAAAGTGAAGTCATCTGTAAATGAGTTTTGAAGATGAATTGAAAGGGCTGGAGAACTCAAAGAGTTTAAGCTTCGTCTTTTGCTCTTATCCCAAATACAAATCGAGGGAGAAGTAATTGCTAGAGAGAGAAACTACCCTTGGTACCCCTCACTCCCTAGAACTTCAAACGTCTAATTTCCTAGAACTCCAGATTCCTTACCCGATACGCGCTATCATACTCCATGCGCCTTAACCTGTGTCATACTCACTAGCCTACTCTATACACCTTAGTTTCCATATACCCTAGTCTATCCTATACCTTAGCTTACTCTATACACCTTACCTTCCGTACACCCTAGCTTAATCCATACACCATAGCTTCCTTACACCTTAGCTTATCCCAACCCATCAATGTCCATACACATGGTGCCTAGACCCTAGCATTAGCCTACCAAGACCTCTCTTTAAGGTGCATGCAAAAGGGACCCTCGAAGGCGCACTTAGGCCCGAGTCGACTTTAGGTCCACTCTCACTCCTCCCTCAATCTCTCTCTCTCTCCACTGGGACTCAGGGCAGGTCCAAGCTCCCACCCTCCCTTTCTTTTTTTGTTCTCTCTTTCTCTCTTTGTTTGCACTTTGTCTCTCCACTCGGACCCAGGGCATTCGAACTCTCTCACTCTATTTCTCTTGCTTTCGCTCTCTCTCTCTCGCTCATGCCACAGACCTGTGCCATAGGCGAGTCCGTCCCTCCTCTCTGTCTCGCACCCTCTCATGCACTCATAGTCACGTACCCATGCCCTAAGCGAGTCCGTCTACCCTCTATCTGTGTGTGTGTGTGTCTCTCTCTCTCTCGCACCCTCTCACCCCCTCCTAGTCACAGACTTGCGCCATAGGCAGGTTCGTCCCTCCCTCTCTATCGTTTTACCCTCTCTCATCCTAATTCTTCCCCCTAGCCACAGACTCGCGCCATTGGTGGGTCCGTCCTCTCCCCTTATCCCTCTCTCTTTCATCACCTCTATCTATCCCCAGACACGGACTTACGCCAAAGGTGGGTCCGCCTTATTTCTTCATCTCTCTAATTTCTCACTCTTTTACTCCACTCTTTCTAACTCCCATCACCTCATCCATCCTTATCTATTCTCTCTCCCATCCAATATATCTTTCTATAACCTCTCATTCACCGACTCTCGTTTCATTACTTCTTCACTTTTCTCTTCGTTCACCTGTGATCACTCGAGCGGGGTCCTCCTGAGATAGGTTCTGAGGGTTCTAACTCTTGGGTTGCTGCTCTAACCATCAAGTCACATAGTTTTTTGAGTCGTAAGAGACTTGGATTCTTTTGTGCTCGATTACTTGGGCTGGGGTCCTTCTGAGACAGTTTTCATAGAGTTTTAACCCTTTAACTACTCTAACCATCAGGTTACATAGTGTTCGAGCTGTGAGAGATTTCTATCTAATTCAGTCTCTTTCACGCTCCTCTTCTCTCACTTGATCACTTTTACTAGGCTTTTCGGGTTAGTGACATAGTCACGGGCTAAGACCCGCGACACAACTTCCTGAACCCTTCGGGTACTAAGGTTATGAGCCGAGTACTTTCCCTTGTCTCCTGTAATACTTACTAGGAGAGGTTACGCTTGAATGCTACCCGATTCTCGGGTCATACCTTCCATTCTCCCCTATCCTCTTCTTCTACTTCTTATCCATGCGAGCATATTGACGAGATCTAGCTTGCGTCCTAATTTAAGCATATTTGGACTCAAAATGAGCAAGTTATGAGCATTTAAAATTCATCTCGAAATGAGTAAACACAGTTTCCATAAATGGAAACTGGTTCACTGAGGATGCATTGCAATTGTGTAAAACCCACTATTTTTTGGTAAGTTAGGCCCAGAATGGTCTTGGTTGGTCCGATTGAGCCAAAATTGGTATCTAGGGGTTTTTCGACGTTTCAGATCCAATGGCGGTGGTCTGATAGAGTGATACTCTTTTAAGATCCAAAAAATGGGGTTGTTGTAATGTGGTACATTTTCTGCATGATAGGAACTGAATTTGAAAATCGAGTTTTGTCTTGATTGTCTCAAAACTTGTCAAAACGCAACGAAACTTTATGGGTGTTCTTAAGGCATCCAAAACTACCTTCTCATGCAATTTGAAGCCATATTTACATTTCCTCTGAGGTCACCCAATGTCAGTTATATTTCTACAGTGTTCTCGTGGTATGGTGTCGTTTTTGGCACCGTCGAGGCCAGATTACTACCGGCTCTCTCTTTATGCGTCTCGGGGATTTAAGTACGTCAAAAATGATGTATAACACTAGACATTGGAGGTTGTTCGTCTCAAAGAAAGTATACCCTCGATCTCCTCAATGACATTGGAATTCTTGGAACCAAACCGGCAAAATCTTCCATTGAGGTTGGCCACAAATTGTATGATCCATTGTCAGCGCCTTTTAGTAATCCTGATGTATATTAGGGATTAGTGGGTAGACTTACTTATTTGACAATTACATAGCTTGACATTTTATATGTTCTAACCGTGGCAAGTCCTTCCATCACGTGGATGTTGTTTATCCTATTTTACGATTCTTGTAATCTGCTCCAAGGAGAGGGCTACTTTATATCGATCATGGTCACCTTTATGAACGTCTTTATGATGCTGATTAGGTAGGTGTTTTCTTGATAGATGACCTGCCATTGGCTACTTAATGATTGTGGGTGGTGACTTAGTCACCTGGAAGATTAAGAAGCAGTGTTGTAGCACAGTCTTCAACATAAGCCCAGTATCAAGCAATGCAAGTGCTACATGTGAAATTATTTGGCTCCGTTCTCTTCTTACGGAGATGGGTGTTAATGTGTCAGCTCGTATTTCTCTATATTGTGAAAATCTAGTGGCGATCTATATTGCTTCAAAATCTTGTATTTCATTAAAGAACCTTGCATACTGAAGTCGATTGTCAGTTTGTTAACGAAAAGGTCGCTTTGAAGACAATATGTGCTCCATTTGATCGATCTGGGAATCAATTGGTATACATACCAAGGCCTATAATTGAGTTGACCTACCTGTATGCATATGTACTAAGGCCTATAGTTGTCACAATCTTGAAACAGTCATGCATAATGTACCATAGGGATCTTTGTATGTAAATATGAAATAGTTTTAAGTCTTAGTTGGTCTCCAAAGCCCACGTAATTGAAGGTTCGAAGAATAAAAATCCATGGGCAAAAAAAGGAATCAAAATTGAAGAAAAGAAAGAAGTGAAGAAAGAATAAAAGAAGGATAACAATGTTCCAAAAGCAAAGTCACCTCAAGACAAGGGTAAGAAATTCGTGGTATCCTATTTATGTGGTAAAGCCAGCCATGCGCAGAAATTTTGTAGAATTTGAAAGAAGCTGGGTCATGCCAACAGGGCAAAAGAAAGATTTGTTGCATGATCTTGAAGTTAATGCGTTATGGGGCATTACAGAATGGTGGGTGGACTCTGGAGGCATCAGACATGTTTTTAATAATAAAAACATATCCATGAGTTCTAAAATGGTGGGCAGGAATCTGTCAAACTTATTTTACATAACGAAAAAGGCAACTCTTATTTTTTGCTTATTGTTGATTCCTTTTTCTTCATGGCATGGTAGATTGAGTCATGTTAGTTGTCATGGTTTGAAGAAAATGAGTACTTTAGGCCTTATTCCTAGGTATAAAAATCTGGAAAATACTTTGTGTGATGTAGTGACCTTAATTATCATGTTTTGAAAAAAATGAGTACTTTAGACCTTCTGAAGTAAGAAAATTTCAATCAAAGATCATAAGGCATAGTGTTGTTTGTGATCGGAGAGAAATACATGAAAGAGTATGGATATGTATAATTCCAAAGTATAAATTCAAAAAATTTTGTCTTTATTAATAACTTGTGTTTTCTACATACAATTGCCACAATACAATGCATAAATAAACCTATTATAGTCGAAGATCTTTAAATCTTATTGCCAAAATAAACTTTATTCAAAGAACTGAATTCAATCTTACAATAAGTAATTCTGAAACAAATACGAGTCAAGAACGAAAAGTAAACAAAATATGGAAGACTTACTAAATCTTTGCCTAGGGTTACCCCCTTAGGACTTAGCCCACCCCATACTCGATTAGCAAATTGATGGTGTACTTGTTCATTTGGTCCAATTCCATCCATTGAACCAAGAAAAATCTCTGGAATAGTCTATCACTAAACTATGGGTTGAGAGCATAGGTTGTAACAATTGAGGTTTCTTAGGAGCCCTTTTTAAACTTTGGGCCATGGCATTGTGTGGCACCTCCCTTGACCTACTCTAGGATTGGTTTTTATTTTCTCTGTGTTCTATGTGGTGCGTGCCACCCCTTGGTCTTTTGGGTGGTGTATGGCACCTCAGAGAGAGAGAGAGAGAGAGAGAGGTATAAGAAACCAAGGTACTTAGAATGCGGAGGCTTCCCTCATTATATAGGCATTAAGGGCCCTAGGGTGTCCTATTTAGATTAGGATTTTATTTGACCAAAGTATTTTGTGGTAATCTGTGAGGTGAGAGAGAAACAAATCAAATCCATCCATCCCTAAAATTAGCCATCATGCTTTGGGAAGGAATCCATCCTAAATTTGTGACCCATATCCACTTCTAGTCAATCTAGAATAGGACCAATCATACCTCAACTCCTATTTTGACTAGAATTTCTTTTTTCTCACAAAGAGATTGTTGAAATTCAAAGTTAAGAGAGTCTTGGTCCAAATTCAAAGATTGAAAGAATATTCAATACATCCACAATTTTCTCACAATGTCTTTCCTTAAGATTTTTTCCAAAATTTCTTGTAACAAACTAAATATTTTCCAAATCTTAGTTGATTCCCCACGAGATCTTCCAAATTATTAGGAAACATGTGTGGCATGTGGCCCATGTGGGCTCGAAGTCCCACCCCGTGTGTTCCCAAATATGATGGGGCTGGATCCTTGGGCACCCCACATGGGTTCCACTCCCCTATAAGTTCTAGAATTTTTCAAAACGCCCGAGCGTTTTAAACAATTTAAACAAATTATGAAAGTCTGAAAATATTAAATAACACATGAAAATAAATAAGTTCAAAACAATATTTCTGAAGTTTTAGTTTTTTTTTAAAACATTCTGAAATATCTCTAGAAATTGATCGGTAATAGGTCGAAAAAAGTGATTGTTAAGGCACATCAGCAGAGCCAGGATTTGTGATCCACAACTATCTTCTCAAACCAACCCAGTGGGACTCATGACCCACAGTCAAAGCTGGCCAATAAATAGTGAAACCACTGTTCTAGTATGTGAATTAAAGGTTCCCCTCTTATGAGCAAAGCCAGATGCACTTATCACTATAGTAAGGGTGGCAACAGGTCGGGTTCCAGTAGGGTCGGATCAAGACTTGAACCCGAAAATCATTTATGGGATTTGAACCCTGACTCAGACTTGAAGTTATCGGACTCGAATTTGGACCTGACTGAACTTGATTCAAAAAGGAAAAAAATTATATATCATCATCATCATTGCTTTTTCCCAAATAATTGGGGTTGGCAACACGAATCTTGGTTTGCCATTTTGCTCAATTAAAGTCCATACCCTCAATGAGGCCATATGTCAACCCTGACCCGGACTCGAATCTGGACCTTACTGGACTTGATTCAAAAAGGCAAAAAAATTATATATCATCATCATCATTGCCTTTTCGCAATTAATTGGGGTTGGCAACATGAATCTTGGTTTGCCATTTTATTCAATTAAAGTCCATACCCTCAGTGAGGCCATATGTCCCCATATCTTTCCGAATTACTTCCAACAATGTCCTTTTGGTCCTAACCTTTACCTTTTTAAATCCTTCCATTTGAAGTATTTCACACCTCTTAATAGGTGTTGTACTTGGTTGGCACCACACATGGCCAGCTCACTTAAGTCTACTCTCTTTGATCTTACCGTCTATTGGTGCCACACCTAAATTCTCCTGATTGAGTTCATTTTGATTTCAAGCAAATATATATATATATATATATATATATATATATATATATATATATATGTATAAATATTATATTAAATATTTACATGTATTATTTAAATATGGAAAAAGTTTATGTAGAGCCGAGGCTCTATACAATCAAATTTGAGCCTACCTCTAAATGTTTACTAGAAGAAGTTGTTTTGATACCCAAATATCAACAAATTGATCATCTCGACATCAAGATGCATCGACATGAAAAAAAATTGTGGTCCCAAAACTATTATTGGAATTTGGCCGCAATATTAGAAAAGCTATGATTTTAAAGATCTTCAAAAGTGCGACTTGAAATTCTTTTGACTCAATTTTAGTTAGGGCGGTTGTTTCTTGTGAATGAACTCACCGGTACCGAATTATATCTTGGAACCTTTTCAGGTTAGCGGCATTTATCACTTCGAAGAAAGCGAGTTTTTTTTGTCCAGATATCGATCTATCAGCCTCCCCAATTTTTTGAAACAAGATCTAACTTCCATTGACTTTTGAATTTTATACTCATATTTGACTTTTGCTTAGGGGAATTCAGACAAACAAATTTGATTTAACAGTAAGTAAAACCAACTTGTTTGAGTATGGTGTAAAAAGGTAAACAACGCCTGTTGGGCTGCTTTTTGGTTTTTTAATTTTCTGCAAAAGAATACCCTACTAAAGGGGTGGTTATCAGAAACCACCACCTTATATTACATACTGGTTCTTCTTAAGGAGAGAAGAATATTAAAAGAAATAATGAGAAAACTGCGTTGCATATGTATAAGGAGAAACCGATATGTTTCTAGTTCAACTGGGAAATATAATGGCTGAGGGTACTTTGAAATCCATTGCCATCTTCTTGTAATTTTTTTTCTGCCTTAAATCTGTGTTAGTTAATCTTACTCGTTTCTCCATTTGTTTGATTTGAACCGTCTGTTTTTTTTTTTTTTACCATGAAGTAAAGTATCACTATTCCTGTCAGTCGTGACATCTGCATTTCAGGTAGAGAACCAAAACAAACTCAACAGAGCACGGTTGGAGTCCCTAAATGAGGGATGCGAGAATCTTTATGTTGCTGCAAATGTTCTTGAAAAGGTCTCTCTTTCTGTTTCTCTCTCTTCAACTTTTAGATTGATAGTGGCTACTTCATGAAGTATTGTCCTGATTCAGTGAAGCTCTAGAATTTGTTGTCATGAACAAGTTTAGCTTAGGTTGTTTATGAGTGCGCTACTAATGGTTGCTTCTGTTTCTTTTAACTTTGCAGTGGAACTATTCAAATGTAGAATATGGACTAATGCGGGAGGAGTGGAAGGTGTCTTAAATGAAGTTAAAAACGCTCACTGCAGAATCCTGCACCCTTGTTCTTGTAGTATCCATAGCAGTCCTGTCTATAGATGATTTGTTAATTCAGCTACTGTGGTCTTCCTTGTTAAACAAGCAGTAGAACTATGGTTCCAAACATATAGAGAGAGAGAGATTGAGCTTTTTTTGTTAGCTATAGCATGAGTCCATAAAGAAACGTTGCAGGTATGTTTCAGAATGTAAAGTACAGTGATTTCCTGCGCTCGAATTGTTGTCATTCCAGCTCTTTGTAATTTTTGTTATTGTAGTTGACAATGGCTAGATGGTTTTTCCATCCTTTAAACCCTTGGAAAAATGAATATTGTACGTTTTTTGTGCGTGAGAGAGAGAGAGAGAGGGAGAGAGAGGGGAGCATCTTGAATAAATCGGTGGTAAGATAGTGTAAAATAGCTGTACATCTGGATCAAAGTTTCAAAAATTAGCTGTTTGAGTTGGAATGCAAAAGTGGTACTAGGACTGGCAGGTAGCTGGTATGATCGCGTCGAACTTGGGATTGAGCCATATTAGCTTAAAAATTGTATAAAAAATATTCTAGTACTGTTGCTTTTAGAATTAATAAAGGTCCTAAACTTATTTATACATTTTAAAGTTAATTTTTATTTTGTTTACATTTTTGTCTTTTTTCTCTTAAATTGGCCAAGATAGCGGAGCCTAGCCACCAACTTTGCCGATTGTACTCGAAAACCAGCGGGTGACAAGTTTGACCCACAAGTCTGATATTTCAAATGACAAATCGAATATAGTTTGCTATTTTTGCCTTTTGAAATCATTGAATTTTGAAGAACTTGTAATGATAAATGTTTTGTGTTTTATTGGGACTTTAGGTACCCTCTCACTTGAGTTACAATGGATTTAAGAATTTCCATGAATAAACAAAGTTTTAGTCCCTTGTTTCGGTCGTTGATATGGTGTAGTGTGGTCCTATGGCAATGGACTTGCTAATTAAACGGTGGGTGGACCTAGACCATTGAACTCAATGGGGTTGTGAACTAAGTAGGACTACCCAATTCATAGGGGCCTAGCCTTGATCATCCAACTCAATCAAGAGAAGTGATATGCCAAACTCAAGTGGTGAGATCCAAATCCTCGAAAAGAGGGGGATGGTGATAACTGATTGTACAATTGATTATTGTTCTTTTTTTTTTATGCATCTCTTATAGGATTTCGTTATAGAGATGAATTTTTATTCATTTGATGTGCACGGAATATGTGAACCAAAAAGCACTAGAAGATCTCGCCTTTTACGAAGAAAACTATAGAGAGATATGCCCAATACAATTTTCTTTGAAGTTATGTTAGGGTACTCCTACGCATTGCTATTTTCTTAATGCACTCTAGCATTTGTTGATGTCTATTGTCCTTATTTTATATACAAAGTTTTTCCAGCGAGGGCATTTTTTATCAATAGGAAAGGTAGAATATATATTTATCTAAAAAACTAGTAGCATTCTATTTGTGGTGAAAACTAATTAGTGCTCGATATAGGTGATGTCATACTTTATGTAGATGTATATAGGTTAGAATTTCATGATTCTCAGCGTGAGCATATTTGATAACAAATAATTTTATATATGGAAATTCGAAGTTTTAGATTTTATAGGTCTTCTATATTCGTTAACAAGTGCTCCAAGAAATTCAACTTTAAGAGGTTTGGGTTATCAAAAAGGAGAACCTGTTGGTTGATGTTCACTTGTTTTGTTTTTGGCCGTCCATAACTGTGCCCTCTATTTAGCTTTTTTTAACTCCTTTCTAAAGGACAAGCTTTTTATGCTTTCCCTGCAGCATAAAACTTTTATTATATTGCCCCTGTCCAACCGTTCATTCTAATCGGATGGCTTAGATGGCCCCAATCACAATGTCACCCTTTAGACCTTTTTATTTTTAATATATTTTATACAAATGGGCGTTTAATCATCTCTTGAACTCGCACCTATTAAAACTTTTAAAACAATATTATCAATAAAATAAAATGATTAAAATATCCCTGACAGTTTTAGGGGTATTTTGTTCTTTGTATTTTTATCAATATCATTTTATAAGTATTTATTTAGGTGCGCCCCATTGAAGTGATGGTGCTTACTAAATTTCATACATATAGTTAGTGAAAAAAAATTATAAATAAAATACTCTGAGACATCAGATCTAGATTAATTGATTAGTAGCTCGCTTGATTTTATTTGTACCCCTGGATGATGCAGTAGAAGAATAGAAGCCCTTGCCATTGTAAAACCATGCCATTTCTCTCTAGCTGTACTCCTTCTCTCCTACTTCTTTCTATCCTTATATGAGTCCTCTATTTTTCGAACTCCTTGATCTGTATTAATGCCTTTTCTCTCACTCTCATATGCCTTTTCTTGCTAACCACTCCTTTTTCTCTCAGCTCCTCTTTTTAATAGTGTAATTTCTCTCTCTCTCTTAACATGGCCCCTCTCTCTCTCTCTAAATTTTCTATTTAAATGTATCCTTTTTTATTCTAACCCCATTATGGCATGGGATATACTCTTTCTCTCTCAAAGCATATCTGAGGAGCCTAATATCTAAATTTGACAACTTCCAAACATGTTATCAGTAAGTATTTCAGAACTGAAATCAATGTCAATTAAACATGAACTTGATGTCAACCGGCCTAGTTCTCGTCTGGTCGAATTGCTATTCCGGACCGAGTTTAAATCGTATTTCATATAAGACAGAAAATTTATAATGCCCCTAAGATGATAACCTACCATTCTGGGGAGATGGGGAACTATGTGAAAAACCCAACCCCAACCAACCTGGAGCTCAGGTCCATTCCAGTCATGACTTTTAGTAACTTTAGTTTAAAAATTTAAATTGAATGACTGGAACACACTAAAAAAGCACTCTTAAATTCAGCTAAACTGTTAATGCTCCAAAATGTTATTCTTCTTGGGTGAATCTGGTCGAAAGTTCAAAATAACTAATAACAAAAAATAACTTTTTTTGGGGAAGAAAAAATTAGAAATATCAGAAAAAGCTTATTGTAACAGATGAACATGTGCTTTAGAAAGCCATGGATAAATCTTATGAAAACAGTATTTTTGCATCAAATGAAATTTCAGTGGAACCTCATCTAATGTTAATCGTGGTCCCCAACTGCCCAAATTTCATTCATGAAATCGTTAGAAAGCTATCTCAATGCAATTGGGTTCCCTAGGGGTTGGGATTTGATTAAAAGTAGGAGACATTGACGATGAGAAAGAAGGATGAGGTTTCTATAAATCCTACGCTTTAGGAAAACAAACGAAAGCCTCATTTCAAATCCTAATCCAGGAAGTACTTTTGGTAATGGAAGTTTCTACGATAGCTCTAAAATCAATTTTTAATATCAATAATAAAACTTAAAAATAAAAAAAATGGTACAGATCATTCGGATCTGTGAGCACTTATTTTTAGCGTAAAATGGACGGTTTAGATAATTTGTTACGATATACATTATTTTTAGAGTTGAAATCCTAATTTTTTTTCACAACCCTAATGTTCAAGTTGAGAAGATTGATGTGAAGGTCTTTTAATGCTTGACTTGCAATTGTCGATGAGTTATGTAGTAATGATTTACTTATTTTGATGGAGCTGCAGCCCACCAAATAAATTTTCATAAATTAATAAAGGAAAATGGTTTGATAAGGATGCATGCCTATCAAAATACGTAAACCTAACTTATCAAAAATTGCAATTCAAGTGTCGGAAAACCTTTACATCGATCATCTCAATTTGAAGATTATGGTTGTGCAAAAAAATTAGTATTTCAAATTCTAAATATGGTGTGTATATTGTAGTAATAAATCATTTAGATCATCCCTTTTGCCCTAAAAATTATTGTTAATAGATCTGCAAGATCTATAGCATTTTATGAGTTTCAAATTCTATTGTTGGTGCTGCAAATTAATTTTAGAGCCATCATGAAGATTTTCGATGCTGAAATTGCTTTCCAAATGATGATTTGAGGCGAGGTTTTATATATATATATATATATATATAAAATCAATGATTTCATGCAACCATATAGTAATATGATGTAACAACATTAAAAAACCATCTTATAGCCATTTGTTTGATCTAAAATTTAAAATATACATTTTAATGAGCAATCGTAAAAAAATAAAAAATTCAAAACACAATCTAGAAAGTATTTTTTTTAGCCCAATTAACATAGGCCGATCATTTCTGTGAGATGCTTAGATCTAGGTCTTAGAGGGATTTTTTCATTTCTAATTTATTTGAATCACTTTATTATCATTAGATGAACAATGTTAAAAAAGAAAAATATGATTTTGAGTTTATAAAGGCTATGATATTGAAATTCACAAAATAAATGGTCTAGATTCGTTTTTGGAGTGGACTCATTTTGACCATATCTAGGGTTCAAATTGTATTTTTTTTTGGGGATTGATTATTGAGATAAAGAGAGTGTGTGTGTAAAATTTGGGGTCATACAAATACCACAAACATGGTTTTATAGAAGTGTCGTTTCATTATACTATGATACAACCGTTGCATTGGATCATTGCTCTCTCTCTCTCTCTCTCTCTCTCTCTTTCTATATATATATATATATATATATATATATATATATATATATATATATATATAAGTCTTTCCAACGCCTATAGGCCAAAATGAACAGTGATTTCGTCTACCTTCATCACTGTCCAAATTTCATCGCGTGGTCACGATTGTTTGATAGTATTTAATTTTAATTGTTTTTCTACAAATTAGAATGATCTGAAATTTAAAGAATATGTACATCTTAATGAGGCACATCTAATAAAAATATAAAACAAATTATAAAAAAATAAATTGACCAAAATAGCCCTGAAACATTTCGGGGATATTTTGGTCAATGTTTTTCATGTAAAATATTTTTTGTATAATTTTCGCAGATTCCCCTATTTTTGATAAATAGACGCTCCAAATTTCAGATCATCCTGATTTTTAGAAAAAAAATGAAAAATAAAACACTACCAGACAATCGTGATCTCGTGATGAACTTTGGAAGATGATTAGGGTTGGCGAAATCACTATTCATTTTTGCCTATAGGCGTTGGTTTCTAAAGTTGCAACCTTAAACAATTCAATTAAGACGCACCTACAAATGTTGTCATAACATATAATTTTTGTTTTAAAAATTCATAGGACTATCTAAAAAACTATTTTTAAATCGAATTATAAACTACTCTTAAACTTCAAAAATGGTTAAAATAAAGTAGATCTATAAATATATGAAATTCTTGAAAATGAACAGCCTAGATAATGTTTTGCAAGGTGCATTATTTTTAAGACTCAAAATTTTTCTTTTATTTATTATTATTATTATTTCTTTTTTCATATTTATTCATCTCGATGTCAAGATGATCAATAAATGGATTTTTTAACATTAAAACAACCTTTTATGATGGACTTTTGAGGTACATGTGTAATTCTACATTTTAGGGTTGACCTTATATAAATTTTTTCCCGTGCCATTTGTATAGAGTTGAGGCTCTAAACAATCAAATTAGAGCGCACTTTCAAATAGAGTCTAGCTTGGGGTTTTTTAGGGTTAGTTTAGGATTTTTATACTCTCTCTAATCACTCTCTGTTAATTGATCTTTAAAGAGGCAAAACCTCAGTTATCGTCCTTAATCACACATGCTGTTAACCCAGTTTCTCTCTCTTCAAAAGCTTTTCCATAAGGTTGAAATCTTTTCGTTCAGACCGTTGTTATAGCAGTCTGAACACAATCAAAACAATACCTCAGTTTCTCTCTCTGGTTATTGGTTTTTCCATCTAGTTAGTTTAGGATTTTTGAAACCTTAGTTTCTCTCTCTAGTGTTGTCGAAACCTTAGTTTCTCTCTGTAGCTAAACGTTTTTGACGGGGTTTGTTAGTTTAGGCTTTTGAAAGATGAAATTCTCTTTCTTGTTAGTTCAAGATTTTTGTAACCTTATTTATCTCTAGCTCAGGGTTTTTAGGGTTAGTTTAGGATTTTTGAATGCTTAATTTCTCTCTGTATTTTAGTTCATGATTAGGGAGAGTATAAAATTTGGGGATGGTGAATTGATTGAAGAAAGCACGATTTATTTATCCTGGTTAGTGAGAGAGTAAAATTTGGAAACATTCCGGGGACAGTTCGGGTCCTAAACCAACTTTTCGCGTACGGGTATGGGTTTGGGTGATCTAGTTGGACCCGACCCATACCCGATCAGACCTTGTGATTGGATTTATGTGCCTAGTTGGACCCGACCCATACCCGATTAAACCTTGCGTTTGGATTAATAGTGTGGTATCAAAAGTATTGGGCGAAAAAACCTACAAATTGTAGGGCCACTAACAATTGTGGAGATCATGCTTGCTTTGTTTGTTGTAGGGGCACTATAGTAATTGTAGTGACCGTGCTTGCTTTGTTTGTTGCCTGGTTATTTTTCAACAGAAGGCATCTTTGAACCAGCCATCAAATTCCATGAACTTGGATATTTGAATGGGAGTTGTATAGAGACTATGAGATCAGAGCTTTTGGGGGATGTGCAATACTCACGAAGGGTTGAACTCTCTTTAACAATCCAATACTTTTCAAAGCTTGTTGTCTCAATGTCAGATGTTACTGATCCTGATCTAGTAAAAGCGAATTCTTTTTGTTGTTCATAGGGATAATACAAGGATATTTGATAGTTTCTTGTATTTTTGTTCATGGAACTCATCAAATGCTAGAAACTATCAAAGATAACGAAAAGAGGCCGTTCAATTTGACGGCTCGCTTTGGCAAGTATTAGGTTGTTGAAGATTTCTCATAGAAGTACATGGAGAAAAATGGGAGATGGCAAGCAAAAGTGGATGTTCAAATCAATGAGCCTGGTTTTGTTGAAGTTGGGAGTTCCCTACACCTTGTTGTCATGAGAGTCATGGGAACAAACTGGAAACTACACCTTGTCCCATGAGAGTCATGGGAACAAACTGGAAAATTGGTATGGCGCACACTTCTGGGGTGAAAGATGGTATTTCTTTCACTTCCTCAGATGGTTTGTCATCCCCAGCCACCATTGAAGATTGCACTGAAAGGTGGTACTTCTTTCACTTCCTCAGATGGTTTGTCATCCCAAGCCACCATTGAAGATTGCACTGAGATAAATGCAGGATGGAAGTAAACCGGGAACCTGTTGTCTTACCAGCTGATCATGGAGCAAGAACTATCAGGGGATGAAGAAGATAAGAGACGCTTCTTTGCTTGAGTTTTTCACTTCAAAGCAAATTAGAATTCACATCAACTCTCTAAGGCAGTTTGTTGGTCTGGTTAGTACTCTATTTTCTCAAGGCATACAACTCTTTTCATGCTCTTCGATGTCTTTGCTATGGGAGGGAATGCAGGCGTCATGTTTTCTGTAGAATATCCATTCTGAAATAGATCAACCTTGGGGTAACTAAAGGCAATTGTCATAGTTTAGGCTTATTGTAACAGTATGATTTATATATTTCTCTCTTGGATTGCAAAATTTTGATAGATATAACTGTTTCTTCCTAAGAATTTTACCACCACTGGTCTACTTTTTTCTCTCTGTGAATGAGGTATTCCACCTTTATTTTATGGTGCACATGATCAAATGAATAGGTCTGTTGTGGTAATTTTTCAAAGGGTTATTTGACGTAGTATTTGAAGAGAGTTGATTTTCAATATCTTTGTGGTATTGTACTGTCTTTCATGAACCGAATATGTATTTTTTGGTACTATGCAGTCTCGAACTTGGTATATAAAATGTTTCTCTCAAAAAAATCTTGGTATATAAAATGCTAGATCGATCATCTTGGTGGCACCAATTTTCCACTATACGCTGGTCTACCTTTAAGTTCTTTGTTATTTGAGTAGCCTAGTTTTGTTAATGATAATGTTAAAAGAAATTCTTTTATAATCTTCATGAAAATTTCACTATATTACTGTTTTAAGTGTTATTCTACATGGGTGATCTGGGACAGTGCATCTGTGGGCTTCTAGAACAGTTGGACAGTGCATGCTGTCGTTGAGCTCTTAGAACATGGTCATTAGTGTAATTCACTATTCACCTCTTTATAAGTTTCTTTTTGAGGAAATAGCTTGATTCTTCTCTTCCCTTGGGGTTTCTGAAGGTGGTCCTGTCAACATTACAGGGGTCTACACCTTATATCTGGTGCTATTCTGAAGGGATTTGCACCCTAGTGTAGATGATCAGTTCTACGTACATTTAGTGTACCTTGCCTTTACGTAATAATCGTACATCTTTATTTTTCATGAGCAGTTTAATGGAGGCGATTGGAGCTTGAGATATTCCACTTGCATTGAATCATCATTGTTGTCATGTAACTCGAAAACCATTTCATTCAGGCTTGAAATGATCTTCCTTTAACAATTATAACAACTTGGTGAGTTGGCCAGCACGATCTTGTAATACAAACTTTGTAGTGTGGGGTGGTGAGAGGATGGCGGATGCCACAACATGATGTCTTAAGTTACATTCCCACCAGGTCCCAAGTTAAGGATTTAAAAAGAAGAAAAAGGAAAATAAATGCACGGATTGCTTATGTGAAAAGTATAAAATGGTTTATTCAAAGAATACTTAATAAATATTACATCGTAAGAATGCATATTAGTAAAATAAAATCTCTTTATGAAATGTCCCTGTTGTTTTGATTGCGCAGGCCCTTTTGGATTACTATGGTGATTATGGCTTTGGTCATGTGCCAACCCATGTCTCTTGGCATAAGCCTGATTTCGAAACATATGTTCCTTGTCCATCGACTACTGGTTGAGAATACATGAGAAACATATGTTCCTTTCCCATCGGGTACTGGTTGGGAATACGCATTGGCTTCTATTAATGACCATTCTTGCCTCCTCTGTACAGTGCATGAATTCCAGTTCAATAAGCCATCAAGGGAACTGTGAGGGGTCATCCACCTCTTTGTCTGTATTGGTTTTTGGCTGCCTATTCCATCTAGCTCCAAGAAGTATGCTTTTGTGGATAGATGATGAGATCCATGAGGTGCTATTGAACCCATGAAAGGACAATTGTAAGTACAAATCTGCGTTGAGATATGGGACCGAAAGAGTAGGGAGAACGTATCCTTGGGTGCTTGAATACTTTATTTAAGCAAGACTCTGACTTGTGTATTTCTTAGATAGATACCAACTGAAAGCAGTCCGTCCATTACCAAACTAAAAGAATAAAAAAGATCTCACCTAGCCATATTTTTGTTATGTTAAGCGTATCTTTGTCGAAATTCTTAGTATGTTTCTTCAAATGGGTATCTTTGTCGAAATTCTTAGTATGTTTCTTCAAATGGGCACATTAATATTTCATATTGCAGGAGCCTATTGTTCTTTCTTATTTTCATAGTTGGCCTTCTTCGTTTTTGATTTTTAAACTTAGTTTCGGCCTTTTTCGTTTTTGATTGTTAACTTAGTTTCATTAATTTTTGGAGAAATTTCAGGTATAGCAACATGCATGTAAAAGGATATGCATAGTTTTCTATATTCAAAGCTTAATCTGATTAGTGGGGAATGTGTTAGTTGATCTGTTGGCCTTGAACCCTTCCTTCATAGATCCTAGGTAATTGAGGGCCATGTTAGTATAAAGACGCCATAACGTTATTGCCATTCTACGATAAGCTATCTTGTGACCTCTGCCAGCATAAATGTGTTAATTTCATTCTTTTTTGTAATTTTAGTTATTCAATCCCACTTTTCTTTTAACATGGTTAAATGCGAATAATAATTTTCAGATTCACTGACTTTTTATCTTTTCAATGTATCTAGACTAAATCAAAGCCAGAACAATGTCAAGCAAAGCAAAGTTCTTTGAATCAAAGTTCTTCCCAGTTGTGTTTAATGGAGAACCGTTCCTTTGCACTTGCTGTATGTTGTAATCTATGCGATCTCCATGTAAAGAGAAATGCTATATATTATGCCACAAGCAATGGGGAGAAACAATATTATATTAGTCCCAAATGCTTCTGTGGAGCACGTCGTGAGAGTATTGAAAGATTTCATGGTCATACATCTAGATGTTGAGATGATCAATCAAAGGGTTTTTCAACATTAAAACTATCTTTTTTGATAGATTTTTGAGGTGCATCCGTAGTTGTACATTATAAGGTTGCATCCTTATATAACCTTTTTTGTTGAACATATATTTGCAAAACTACTATATTTTTAAGTAAAATTGTTTCATGCAGTCTGGACTGCATTTCTATAATATGCGTTCTTAGGGTATAAAGCATCTATCTTAAAGGTGGATGCTAATCGGTGTCCATCTAAAAACAATTTTATCCACATGTTTTCTAAATATAATAAACGGTCCAAATGTTTTCTAAATATAATAATACAATTATTATTTCTAAGTTTCACAATTTATTTATTTTTCATATTTTTGATGTCTGTCTTAGAGATTATGTCTTTAAAAATTGAAGTAAAAAAATCCATCACAAAAATAGATTTTTAAGAAGTGACTCATTTCAATGGACTTGTAGAAAAGAAAGCGTGTCTTATTTTTGGCTGCGGTCGAGTAAAGAGGTTGGCAATGGGTCAGGCAGTCCGGCCTGATTCTAATAAAGGTAGGCTGTGAACCTTAAAATATGGCTCAAGGTCCAGCCCATTACAGCTTGGCGACATTGCCTGGCAGGGCGTGTTAGGTGTGGCTGTGCTTTTGTTAGGACATCGCCTATGGGATTTCGTCGGGCTCGGTGTTTTTGCTTAGATTGTTTTTAGCTTTAAACATTGGCTATTCTATTTTGGTATTTTTTTTTTTACTGATGAGTATCATAAAGGTTATTTTGGTAAAAAAAATGTTAAAATTAAAGAAAAAGGGTGTGGACTAGGTTTATAAAAGTTATTAATTTTTTTTTTTCAATTAGGCAAAAATTAAAATATATTTTTGATAATTTCTTTTGTTTGTTTCCTTTCTTCTTCTTTTTGCATGGCTTGGCTTGGGCCAATATCTCTTTGACCCAATCTTGGCAAGGCCGGGCTGGGTGAGCCCGATTCATTACCAACCCTTGGTTAAAGTGTTATATGTTTGGCCCTCGACTAATTGTTATTTTATTCTTCCTTTAGTGTCGGTGACGGGCCTTGACTATCATGACATAACAAGCTCCAATCATTTTTGCCTTGATTTTTATGCAAATCTAATTTTCGCAGCTGTTACTACTGTTCCAGTGTCGAGTCCCATAAGGTTTCTAACTTCATTCTCACCAAAGAGTAGGGGTTCAAGTTTCCACCGACTTACCACTTTTTTCAAGAAAAGAGCTCGGGCTTAATAGGTTAGCGCTTGACGATTTGCAATGCTATAGTCTAGACTCAATTCTTACCAAAGGTAAGGGCCCTCTTCCCGCTGATTCACCTAAAAAAAACTAGTCTTTAGATACCCATATGCCAACAGTCCCTACATCTGTTTATCTTCACGTGTGTATACTCCCATGTGCGTGCATGCTGATATTATTTTAAAGAGCGATTATACTATGCTCTTTTAGGAGTATATTATATATTTACTCACTCCAGTGAAACACTTATTTTAAAGATTTTTTGTTTTTGGGTTTGAAATTTTGTGTTCCATTTAATTATAACTAGATGGTTATTTTCAAATAAAAAAATTTACATTTTGAGTTCTTGAAACTCTAGATCATTTTCTCCAAAAATTGGATGGTTCCGGTGCAAAATGCATGGATTCTGTTCGTTTTAGGCACATAGAGAGTGAGCATTAATTTTTTTCCTTTTTCCCGGGGTTGGTTTTTTGGTTCTAGATATCACATCCCCCAAAATTTGTGTTTTAAAAGTTATGTCTAGTGTAAGTTTTGCTCGAGGTTTGTTTATGGATAGTATACTACCTTTGGAGTAATAAATCTTTTAGCTTTGTGAAAGGGAAACATCTCCTAAGAAAGTGATTCGAGTAATAAATCTTTTTGCTATTGTGAAAGGGAAAACATTTACTAAGAAAGTGGTTTGATAGGGCTGTAACTCTATTAAAATAAATACAGCCTCACCTCGTAACTCATCAATAATTGTAATTCAAGAGTGGCAAAACCTTTTCATTGATCATCTTGTCTTGGGCATTATGGTTGTAAATAAAAATTGGAATTTTATGCTTTAAAAATGGCGTATATTACCTAGATTGTCCATTTTTCCTTAAAAAAATAATTTAGTGTCCATTTTGCCCTAAAAAAATTAGTGTTCATAGATCCGCAGGATGAGTACATATTTTTTAGTTTTAAATTTATTGTCAGTGCTGGAAATTAATTTAGAATCATCATGGAGATTTCTGATGAAAGTGTTTTCCAGGATTTGAGGTGAGGTTTTATTTTGTTTTCTTAAAACCTATAGAAACTTCACCTTTTTATGTAACGAGCTCGATTTCAAGTCGTGGCTTGTGAATAGTTTTGTTTTAACAAAACGGTATATTATGTCTGGTTAGAAGTTTGTAAGGACCTTTTTATTTTCAGAAGTTTCCGCCTGCTTGCTTGAAGTAGTAAAAAAGCCATATTTGTTCCACTCCAACTGTTTAGGAGTAATTACGATTTTAGATAAATTGAAATTTTATCAAATAATTGAAAACATAAACTGAATCGTTTCCTCTAAAACATAAACTGTGCGGAGAACAATTGAAATTTTATCAAATAATAAAAGAAATGTATAAATTCATAAATAAGAAAACTTAAACTGAACCGTTTCCTCTAAATTTTCTATGAAATTTAGAATTCTTTGTAAGGGTTGCATTGTTCTTTCTTGCTACTGTTTCTTTCTCTCAAAATAATCTAAAAACTAAAAACACGTATCTCTTTCCAAAACAGCCATTGAACTCAATCGAAGCCACCTCCCTCTCTCACTCACTCAGACAACCTACATACAAATTCTTTGTAGGGAAAAATACGCTTGTTTGGAGGCTGGAGTGCGACCCAGTTTTCAACAATTAACTATAAACAAAATAAAAGAATATCATTAGCAGTAAAAAAAGCCCATTAAAAAAAAAAACAAAGAAACCACAATGCAATAAACTATTAACAGTAGTGGATCAAAACCATTAAACAGCCAAAAAAAAAAAAAAAAGAAGAGAAAAAAGAAAGTTAACGTGCCTCTTGTATGCGCATGGTTAGGAAGTACATGATGTCAATATATACATTTTAACCTATTTCTAATATTTTAAGAAAGAGATAAATTCAATAGTTGTTTGAGGTAGATTATATATCAATGCTTACTCCACCAAAAAAAGATATATTTTAGACTCCTAGTGGGGTCTAAAGTAGATCTAATAGAACGTGTTAGAGAGAGAAATCATTCTGAGACCACTAGGGGCTATATTTCTATTGAGTTTATGTTTTACTATATCAAATATTTGAATATAAGCTCTCATAAAGCTTTTGATGGCCACATAATCCCAACAGGTAGAGGTACCACTCCCAACACAAGAGTCTTTAGCATGATGTGTTGAAATAAAAATATGGAGAAGATGTTGTTATTGGAATGATTAAAAGCCACATAGCCAAAAGTTCATTTGGAGAGGGATTTATTTTTGTAGACTTCTATATCTACAACATAGCCGCAAGATGGTTGGAAACATAGATAATAATTCTTTCTGGTGGGATAAGTGGATTGGTGAAAAGGCTCTCAAATTCGTTTTCCTAGATGTCTTCTCTAAAGTTTTTAATCCCCTTGCCTATGTCAAGGAGGTCAAGGGGAGGTGAACGCTAATAATGATTGGTCTATTTCTTGTAGGTGCAGGAGAATGTCTAATATTTTTATTGCTGAATTTTAGAGGGTTAGATGTTCATAGTCACATTTGGCAAGGCCTGGGAGTTCCTCTCAAAGAACAAGTTTTAAAATTATGTCGCCATAGTTTGCAATCTACAAAAGGGGTTTGATCTTAATTACTATTTGTATATTTCGTAAAACGGATAATGAATAATTGCAACATTTATTGTATTCCTTCACTATGGGGTTGTGGGATTGGGGAACGAAACTTTTGAACCTACATATTCAGGTACCTTGTACTGGAGTTGTTAACCCTACAATGGAGTTCATGGGGGATCTGTAAGGTGGGTACTATTTTGTGGAGGTCCTTAGGGCTGAGTATCATATCATATGGAATGTGCGGAAGAAAGTAATAGAAGGATCTTTGATGGAGCTTGTTTGGAGGTCTCGATACTAGGATCCAAAGTTTTGGCATTGGGAGTTGAATGGACGAGGATTCATAAACAAGGAAGATTTGTGTCTTTTGATCAATTCATTTTTAAACCCATTGAAGGTGTCCAAAATGACTTTTGATCCTTGTAAGGAGGTAAGCAATCTAGACTCGTCCACTAATAGATTGCCTCAAATTAAACTTTGATGGTAGTTCTTTTGAAAATCCAAACTCGGCTGGTTTCGATGGACACATTAGAGATCATATGGAAAAGATACTTATCTCTTACTCACTTATGTGTGGTGTAGCTACTGTAAATGAGGCTGAGGCAAGGGCAATGTTACAAGCCTTAAAGTTAGATACCTAGATGTGCAGGTCTCAAGATCATCGAGGATGATTTAGGTAATATTATAGAGTGGAGTAGGGGAGTGGAGACTAGTGCCCATTATGGATGAGATCAAAGATCTTTTATCTTCTCTTTCGATTGAGCTAAACTATTATTATTTTTGGGGGCCAATATGGAGGCAGATTCGCTTGTGAAAAAGGAGATGTTCATAAACAATTGTTGGTGATCACCAATTTTTGTTAAGTGTCTCCTTTCTTTTTTGTTTGTGTACTACCTTCGTACTATTTAATTTTAATAATAGCTCGTCGTTAACGTTAAAAAAAACAAAAAATCCCTTTATCAGCCTCTATAATAAACAAAACCAATTTTGCAAAGAAATACCCCACTTGTTTTTTTTCTTGACAAGAGACAGGGAACATGTTCCATATCATTTGACTGAATAGTTGCCTCAGCTCCTTGTTGTTTGAAGAAACCCTCCACTTCAATTGGTCTTTTTTCACGAAAAGCAGACATGAGATAACAAATCAAGTGTTTCACTGAGATTTTGAATAGCTGTCCCGAATTCAAGTTGATTATGTTTTGCTTCTTCCCCGGGGAAAGACTATCAAACAATTCCAAATCATAGTCCTTGCGGATCGGATCATCCGTATCCATATAGGATACAAAAAGAAACTCCAGATATTTGATATCTTGAGCACCTTATTAAAATCTAATAGGAAATAAGATTTTTACCTTTGGCAAAATAAATATTTCTGCCTCAAGCGAAAAGAAAATAATGAACCCAATCTTTAATTATAAAAATTAAAGCTTCAAAATAGTTTAGATCAAGCAGATCTATGAAAACTTGGAAATCTTGAAAATTAATGGTTCAAAAAGACGTCACAAGATGCACTATTTTTAAAACTCGAAATCTCATGTCCTTGTATCCTGATATCGAGATTATTAATTTGAGGATATCGGGGCATCGAAACATCTTCTAGTGAAATTTTTGATGTGGGCTCTAATTTGATTGTTTAGAGGCTCAGCCCTGTGTAAGCTTTTTCCACAATTAAAATCTAAAGGAAATCCCGAATCTATCCATCTCGTGCTTGCATTAATTTTCAAGGATCTAAAACACATTCTAAATAATTAAAAATCATTCTCTTCCTCAATCCATGATTTTAGAGCTCTAAAGTAGAGTGGATCTATTGATATTTAAAAAATCAAAATAAAAGGCCCCAAAAAAAGACTTGAAGGTGAATCATTTCTAAGGCTCAAAATTCTTTGTATTTTTTATTTTTATTTTTTATATCCATGACTTTGGTGGTCAATATGATGCACCCTTGAAGGTTTGGATCCTCAATCCATCTCCGAAATGGATTTTAAAAAGATGGAGGCATTGTAATAGGTGCCTTCTCAAACACCACAATTGAGCCTTGAGAAGGGTCCATCTTGCACCCTTTTCAATTCTTGAAAAGTTATGATAGATGTATTATTTTTGGAACTTTAAGTCCATCGATATGAGATAGAAATGAATATGCAATAATTTAGGATATGTTTGTCCTAAAATCCCTGAAAACTTGAGCAAATGCACGAGTCAATGGATTCACGGACGGATTGTTATATTTTACACTCACATTTTTCTTACTTTGGAAAGTGAAGTATAGTAAAGTACTTGTTTATGTTCCAGACAAATATGAATTGGTCCAAGCCTTTCATCTTGGAGTGTCCCTTCCTCTACCCAAAATCAAACAAATATTTTGTCAAATTTTGATGGGAATGAAGCCCTCCTACATAATTTTTTTTTTTTTTTGATTGACATTGGATGATCATGAAATGATTTTTTTTTTTTTTGGTTAATCAGTGGGGAGAGAGCCCTTACCATTTCTAAGAATTGAGCCTAGGACGTAGCTTTGCAAATCGTCAAGCGCTAACCAATTAACCCCGGGCTCATACAATAAAACATATAAACAAATGCTATATCCTACCGTAGGCTGCCTTTCTTCAGATCAAGGCAGTGAAAACTGGCAAGTCGACTCAGGACTACCCAAGTCGACTCAGGAATTGGTGTGGTACTAGAGCGAGGACTGAGGACTACCCAAGTTGACTCAGGGTTGGTGGGGTAACAGGGCGATGCTCGCCAGGACTCAAATGAGTCACACGGTGGCACATATTCATGCTAAAAAGCCAAAAAAAAATAGAGTTTTTGCATTATTTTTTGAGTGTTTTTTTATCAACTATTTATCCAATACTGTATAATCTCTAGAACCAATCTCTTTCAAACCTTATTTTTAATTCAAGATTAATTCAATTGGATCGATTTGATATTTTTACGAGGATTTCTAATAAAGAAATTGTGTTTCTTCAATCCTAAATATCAAATATGCCATTCTTCCGATTTCTCACTCGATTCTTAGAAAAAAAAAAAGACCTTGAAACTCGCTCCAAATTAATCATGTTTAAGTCCACGTCAATTTCTTGGATGGAAAACAAAAATAATAAGAGAAATTGATATTCTAGCTTTGTGGCTTTTTTTTTAACATGAAAAAAAAGAAAAAAAAAACAACATTCAATCTCTCTCATTCTTTTACCAAATTTATTTAAATTTGTTCTAAAATGTTGATATTACATTGATCTATGAAATCCCTAACAAATTTTTTGGATAGAAAAGGAAAATCTTGAAAATTATTGTTTGGTTAATTTTCAACCTTTTTTTGCCATTGTCTTTCACAATGCTTTTTTTATTTTGATTTTTGTTTTCTATTACATGATTTTTAATTATTGATTTTTTGAATTTTTTTTTCATATTTTTTGGCTTTTTCCTCTTTTTTTTTTTATTTCTTATAACATTAGCCAAGTCAACCAAGCCCACTTGCTGAGTTAAATGGGCACTTGGACCCTACGGGAACCTGTTCGGGTCCCCAAGCTGGATTTTAAAACATTGCTTTAGATTATTTCCATAATCCATTAGGTTTCACCATGTGAACTAAGAAATCAAACACGTTCTATCTTCTATATATGTTTGAAAAAATTAGCATCGACCAAAATCACTAATTTTCCAATGGTCACATCGAAACGTTTAAAAACTAATCTCCATTTTCTCTTATTCCAATTCTAAAATGGATTTCAAAATTTTAGAAAGAGCATGTATGGTATGCTCATGTAAGAGCATAGTGTAACTCCCTCAGTCAGAAGATCTAGGATTTTTTTTAATATGAAATTTTGAGAACCACCCAATAATTACTCGATGATTATTTTTGAAAGAAAGAAATTGAGTTTTGAGTGTCCAAACACTAAGATATTAACCTACAAAAATGTTCAATTTTCAGACTTTTTTTTCTTTTTAATGCATAAAGCGCCGAGTTTGGAAATATTTAATTTTGTTATATTTTCGAAAACTCGGATCCTAAATTTACGCTTGGAATGAGTTTCACCTGGGGCAGTAAATAAAGTGTAGTCCCGCAGGAGCATGGAATTTTAGCTCTTTACTAATGCACCGTGTACTCCCGCGGGAACATCCTTACTTAAATTAATTAACTTCCGTGAAAATCTATTCGGCCTTTTTAGCGACGAAAGGTATATAAAGTTCAAATGAGAGGGAACATTTGTGCTGCTTCTTCTTATGCTGCTGTTCAGAAGATAGAGAAAGAAAGAAGAAGGAAAGAGAATTCTCTTTTTATCTGAGATTATCCGAGGAGCACTCATTCTAGGGTAACTTGACTTCAGTCTGTTTCAGAAATATCAATTGAATTCTACAGTTCTAGGGTTTTGTTTCATTTTCTTGAATTTTATTTTTTTGTCTGATATATTTAGATAATATCCCATTCCACAGTTATGCATGTCTTACTAATACTTCTTGTATGGTTCCCTAGGTTGTTTTCTTATTTCTCAAATTTTCTTTGACCCAAAACTATCATACCCATTCTAATGTTGCTTGCATTCCATAAATATGAAGTTTGGTACCTAAAAATATATTACAGCGAAATAGATTATTAGGAAATATGATATTTACATTGTTTGGGTATATTTATTAATTAGGAGATGAAAATGAGAATTGATATAATGCAACCGTTGTATTATATTATGATGAAACGTGAGTTGGCACAATCCTACCCACTAGATCAAACTAAATCCAACAGCTCAAATTGGTACTTGAATATCCATTTGAATAATCATTTTAAATTTTAAATTCAAATTTAAATTCAAATTCCATTGTTCCTCTTTTCATCTCTTCAATAGCTCTCTTCAACATCTAAATACCTAAACTCTCACCTCTTCAACATCTAAATCCCTAAACTCTCGCTCTCTCTCTATGAGGCAAAAACCCTAAAACACCGATCTCCAACCAATCCAGAGCTCTCTCTCTAACCATGAGGCTCTCTCTCCTACTACACTCTATTGCTGCATCCACCTATTTCTCTGTGATGCAAAGCGCAAGATGCCTCTCGCAGCAGCCATCTATTTCTTTGTGATGCAGAGCGCAAAATGCCTCTCGTAGCATCCACCTATTTCTCTGTGATGTAGAGCGCAAAGATGCAACTAGTTGATTTCTGTGAACCACTATGAATATTGTGCGATGAACCTGCAAAATACCTCAAAATGGATCAATCAACTTTGAAGATTGAAGAACCTTTGAAAACGTACCAATCACAATCAGTTCAAACCCTCTCACCATCTCAAACCCCTGAAATAGATGCAGACTAACTCGTCTGTATTTGTCATCCATTGATTCTCAGAGTTGTGTCAGCTATTGCAGTTTTGTTCCTGGCACAAAGTGGCTTTTTTGCTAAATTTTCTTGTGCCTTTCTCCACGCAAGAGAGAGAGAGAGTACATACGTCACTTTTTTTGGGAGCAACGAGAGTGATGGAGGAAGAAAATGAGTGAGGAAAGAAGAGAAGGGGGAGGAGAGCGTGAGGGGAGTGAAGGGGAGGAGAGCGTGCTGGTAGAGAGTGAGGTGGGAGATGACAAGAGATGCTTAGGAGAGAAGAGCGGGAGATAGAGGTGCACAAAAATAGAGATTCGGGAGTTTTTAAATTTTATTATAAAGTAGGTCTTAATCTCAGCCATTAGATTCAAAAGAATCCAATGGCTAAAATTTGGCCAACTCACCATTTCAATATAGCATAATACGATGGTTGCATCATACCATTTCTCATATAGAGAATATATATATATATATATATATATATATATAAAGAGAGAGAGAAGAAGATACGACAAAACGCATATAGGCGAAAATGAAAAGTGATTTCACCTACCCTCATCATCGTCCAAAGTTCATCGTACGGTCACGATTTGTTCGGTAGTGTTTTATTTTTCATTTTTTTTTACAAATCGGAATGATCTTAAATTTGAAATGTGTGTTCATAAAAAATAGGCGAATCTACAAAAAATATCAAAAAATATATTTTACAATGAAATAAATGGACCAACATACCCTCGAAAAGTTTTAGAGGTATTTTTACCTTTTTCTTTGTGAATTATTGTTTTTATATTTTTATTAGGTGCACCTCACTAAGATGTACACATGCTCTAAATTTCAGATTATTCTGATTTGTAGAAAAAAAATAAAAAATAAAACGCTGCCGGATAATCGTACCCATGCGATAAACTTTGGACGGTGATGAGGGTAGGCGAAATCACTTATCATTTTCGACTATAGACATTGGTATATATATATATATATATATATATATATATATATATATATATATATATATATATATATATATATATATATATATATATATATATATATATATATATATATATATATATAGTGGATTCCATACGCCCACGGGCTGACTGTTACAGTTAACACCCGTGGTCTAAATTGAATCTGAGCCGATCTAACGGTCACGACCTCATTTCGTATTTTAATTTTAATTTTTTTATATAAATCCAAATCACTTGAAATTTGGAGCGTCCATTCTTCTCATCAAGGTGCACCTAATAAAAATAATTCATAAAATAAAAATTGACCAAAATACCCCTGAAACATTTCGGGGTATTTTGGTCATTTTATATTTTTTGAATTATTGTTTTTATATTTTTATTAGATTCTACTATTTTTGAATAATAGATGCTTCAAATTTCATATGATTTGGATTTGTAGAAAAAAAATAAAAATTCAAATATGAAATGAGATCGTGGTCGTCAGATCGATTCAGATTCAATCTAGGCCGTCGGTGTTTACTGTAGCAGTCAGCCCATGGGCTGATAGGATTTTTTCAAAGATATATATATAAAACAAGGTGAGGCAGACGCAATAGAAAACACCTCCGACTAGAGAAACAAAAAATTCAATTAATTATGATGATAATAGATAATAGGTGTGGTTTGTATAAGGCTAAGGCCCTAGACAATCAAAGTCGGGCACACTTTCAAATGGTGGTGAAAGATGTCGGTTCAGTTCCAAAAGTCTTTATGATGGCTTAAAAATTCATTTTCATCTCTTGTTATAAAATTTAAAACTTAAAAAATAATATAGAACAAATAAATCTACAAACAGTTTGAAAATATTGAAAATTGACGGTCTAGAAGGTGCTCTATTTCAAGTGGACTTTGAAGTTGTTTTTGTTTTTTTGTTGAGATGATCGGATTTATGGGTTTGCTGACATCGAAGCAAACTCTTCTATATAAACTTTTTCCCTAGATAACATGGATGGCCAAACAGAATCTCATATACAGGCATGAACAACTAGGGGGTGTAAGAAGGAGAGAGAGAGAGAGAGTCCCATTTGCAATGGAAATGATACAAGTGTCTATAAAACATTTTGCACCCCATTTCCTATAGGCTCTGTATAGTAAAGTGACAATCCCATTTGCCAAGTGTTCATCAAAGCACCAACATGGTCCATGCATTGGATATATTAAAAAAAGCAAATAAGATAGTTACCATTCAAGCGTTCATCAAAATATACAAACCCATTCAAGTGTTCACCAATAACAAGCAGCAGCTTGGTCCAAGCATTGGACCATAAAAAAAAGATTTAAAAGTAATTCAAGTGTTAATCAAAGCATACAATCCCCTTTGTCATTTAAGTGTTTACTGATAAATAATACAAATATTGGACCATTAATAAAAATAATTTGCCATTCAAGTGTCCATCAAAACATTCAATCCCATTTGCCTCTTGCGTGTTTCTAAAAAACATACAAGCACCAGCTTGGTCCAAGCATTAGATCATCAGAAAAAGCAAAATTGATAGAAAAGCGTCCATCAAAAAACAAAAAAACAACCATATATCCACAAAACCAAAAAGCAGGTCTAATTCTAGTAATCTGAATCCGATGAGGAATCTGGGAATTCATCGGCCACAACTATTGAGGGCAATCAGCAAAGTACTTAATTAGTTGGACCGTTCGATTATACTTGGGCTCCATCTGCATCTGAGGCAAGCATACCACCTCCATGCCTCGGGGGAGATTCTTACAACATTTCGGGGAAGTTGTTTAGATTCAGATGACCGTAACTGATGATTAAATGATTACCCTTGATGAGTTAAACCAGATAGTTATATGAGTGAAATAAAACTGCTTTGCTTATGGATTTGTTGTAAGAAAATGGTTTAATTCCTCATGTATCAAGTGCTGCTCTCCATTTTTGGTTAGGAATAACATGTTTTTGAGGTTCACCATAGCAATGTTAAAAAAATCGACTCGACTAAAGTATTCAAGACCTAGCCGAAGGGAGTTACTCAGGCGAGTCCGAGTAACTCGCTATAGTCTGGATCACTTTTTTTATAAAGAAAAAGAATAAAGATAATAGCTAGTATAATGCCTCTTTTATAAACAAAATAAGGAAGGACGTGGTGGTTAATGCCCCTTATGTTAGAGGACCCCTTATGTTTGAGGACCTCTTATAAGAGGTCTTGTCCTCCGGACGTTAAACACCAACATTAAGAAAAAAAACAAAATAAGGAATGGCATGCTGTTTAGTGCTCCTCATGTTAGCGAACCTCTAATAAGAGGTCTTGTCCTCCAGACATTGAACACCAACATTAAAAAAACATTTGACAAGTGGGATTCAGAACTCTGGTTGGAGTAGTATTCATTAAGGATAACCAATAAACCATTCTAATACATCTAGTATAAATTTACGAAAATATTGTACTTAAAGTTTAAAAATATTGTGTACAACCAATTTGTCCAAAACTCGCCTCGGTCCATGGCCAAGGCCGAGTTCGAGCTGCCTCGGCCAAGTTTGAAAATGCTGCACCATTGACTTCTAAATAACTCGGCCGAGCCCAAGCAGCCTCGGCCAAGTTTGAAAACGCTGCACCATAGACTTCTAAAGTAAGGGAACACCGTATGAGTTGTTGTTTGGATTTGTACAGTTAGGATTGCTGCAAGAAGCTACGATTGAAAGAAAAATGGTCTAAGACAAGAATAGAACACTTAAGATTTGGGGAAGAGGCGCAGGGCGTTACGGTTCTAAGCTAGAAAGCTCAACCGATATAGGTACATACACCTGTGCTAGAGAGCCCAAACAAAAAGTTGCAAAGAACTAAGACAGATAGTAGATGATACTGATCTACAAACAAGGTGCAGTTTGTATAGAGCTTAGGCTCTAAACAATCAGCCTACCTTCAAATAGTATCGAGAAATGTGGTTTCAATAATGAAAATCTTTGTGATAGCATTAAAATGTATTTTCATTTTTATTTATAAAGTTTAAAGCTTCAAAAAGAGTGCAGATCGATAGATCTACGAAAACTTCAAAATCTTGAAAATTAACGGTTGAAAAATGCGTTACAAAATACACTATTTCCAAAACTTGAAATCCATCTTTTTCTCACGTCCATGCATCTTGATGTCGAGATGATCAATTTGAATATATTTGAGCATCAAAACAACCTCTTCTAGTAAAAGTTTTGAGGTAGGTTCAAATTTGAGCTTCGGCTCTATATAAATTTTTCCCAACAATAAATGATGTAATAACATATATACCAAATAAAATTCATTTTCTAAGAACTAAACATGCAAACGATAAAACGTAAAAGGTCAAATAAAATAAAACAATAAAAGATGTTTAAACCTATCTGGTAACCGACAAATTCCTCATTAACTTAAACCTACACGACACAAATCTCAAAAACAAAAACCCCTAAATTGTAAATATTGTATGGCAATTAAAAAAAAAAGAAGAGAAAATTTGAGGTTGTCTTTTGTTGGAGACATTGGACAGCTCCATACATTTAAAAATAAAAAATAAAAAAAACAAAAAAATAAAAAGTTAAAGGCGATTCAATGTTTCCAACATCAAATTGCCTCAACTCTATGTAAAGTTAAAATGGTTGATGTAATTCTACAATTTATTTCCAATTCATTAAAAAAAAATTTTGTTCTTAAAAAGTGATAATTTCTGGGTAAAAGAATTGTTGATTCAACACTTTAATGATTTCTTGAAATGATTTGACCATTTAATGATATTTTTCTTTTACTTTTAGATGATTCAGATATTCTCTCCCCAAATCCTGCTCTCTCTCTAAATTCTGTGCTTGTGGTCGGCTCTCTCTGGGTCTGCAATCGACAAGGAGAGGGGCATGCTACACATGAGTTCTACCCCACCTAATCCTCTCGTATCAATGTGAAAGGAGTAGGAATACTTTGTTTTCGTAACGGGAAAGCATGGAATCAAACTATTTATCTTTGATACAGGGTGGTCACACAAATCTTGACCATTGGATGTGGTTGCAATTATTTCATTGATCAAGCTCAAACTTCATAAACTTCAAAAAGAATTTTATAACACAACTAAGCTATCAAATATGACATCAACTAGTTGTCAGGAATTATAACCACCTTGTATCAAAGGTAAATGGTCTCACTGCGTATAATCCCTTTCGCAATATACTAAGCGGCCACCTGGAGGATCTAACGGTCAATTCAAAGCATAATTTTACTCGCAGGGTGACATTTTTATAAAGAAAAGTATAAAATGAGACTATGTACATTTGGTACAATGTGGTCCCAATTAATCTTGATCATTAGATGTTAAATTAGATGGTTACATTTAAATTTCATAATTAAAATTGATAATAGAATCTTTTGACATGGTTTAGAGGTGCGAATATTTAAGGTTGATGCTTTATAAAAAATAGTGCAGATTAAGGAGATTTAAAACAATTGAAAATTTTAAAAATGGAAGGTCTAGATATTTCATTACAAGATGCACTATTTTCATAACTTGAGATTTTGTTTTTCAATTGCATACATATCAAGGTCAAGATGATCAACTCGAGGGTTTTCCTGCATCAAAAAAACTTTTCTAATGATTTTTTAAGGTGCATCTTACTTGTATATAGGTTTTTTTGAAAAACCATAGAAATAAGCAGTTCAAGTTATGATGTTAAATTCGAGGGCTTTCCTGCACCGAAACAACTTTTTGGCGTTTTCCTGCATCGAAACAATTTTCTAGTGATTTTTTAAGGTGCATCTTACTTGTATATAGGTTACCTTTAAAAACCATAGATATAAGCGGCTCAAGTTATGAGAGACAGCTCCTCGTTTGTTGTGAGAACGAGAGAGAGCTCCTCGTTTGTCTAGCTTTACAAGCATTTGTTGGCAATGTAGGAATAAGCAGGATCATATTATGGTTCCCTCGTGAATATCAGACCAAGCTGGATACCTTGGAGGTATGGAGACTTAAAATGAAGTAATTAGTAACACATATAATTAGGGGTGAGGTTCACATGAGGGCTGTGAACCTCGATCAAATTTTTGTGTACCACTAAATTTTTTTTGGAAGGTATCATTATGGTGAGCAATATTTTTATGAGTCTAAATTTCTATTTCTTCTCCTAATCATGAAATTTAAAGCTCTAAATATGGTTTAAATGAAGCAGATCTATAAATAATTAAAATTTTTGAAAATTGATAGTTTAGATAATATTTTACAAGATACAATTTTTAAGACTTGAAATCTTTTTTTTTTCTTTATCTATATATCTCAAGGTCAAGATGATCAATTGCAGGATTTTCTAGCATTCCAAATTTTTTTTGTTAAAATTTTCAGGTGCACCTTTCTTCTACAACATGAGGTTGATGTCTTATACAAACTTATCCTATAATTACATTTCCGTATAAATCCTCAAACAACAGGGAGTAAGACTTGACTACATTAGCAGTGTAAAGCTCCTTGGTATATATATGTATCAGTATTAAGACATTATCAGACGTAAAAGCCATTTCACTATCACATGCTTAGTAGTGCCATAAAACTGTAACTTGTTCCAATTTCTGTGTATTGTAAATGTGGCCTTTTCATGGTGCACAAAAGGGTCTTAAAAAAGGTTTGTAAAAAATGTGGCGTCCTTGACGATTAAGGATAGGGGGATCGGTTTGGTACGAGGTGATTAGAAAGTTTGCTAGTGCTTTCATGGCTTGTGGTGGTGCTCAAGTGGTTTAGGGCTGGTGAATCCATTAATAGATGGATTGTGGAACTCGGGTTCAATTGTGGAACAAGGAATCTCTGTATCCTCTCTCAGTTAAATATCGAATGATCTGTGCCTAACAGGTTCACATATGCAAAGCTCTCGCTGAAAGTGGCGATGGTCATTGCCACAACATGGAATGCGTGATGATGCCATGGCTACATGTGCTTCCATGGATCAAGGCCAGGGTGGCAACGGACCAGGTGAGCCTTGCCTTGGCGGCGCTGAGCAGGGCCAAAAACAAATAAAGAACACAAAAAAAGAAATTAAGAAAAAAGAGAGCCAAGACATGCTGAACCGGGCCGGCATTGGCCCTAGCCCATCGCTCACTCCAAGGTTTGTAGCCCAGACCCTACTTTTATGGGCTAGGCCAACCAGGCTGGGCCATGCTGCCCAGCCCATTGCCAGACCAAGCCAGATGGCTCTGACCATATGTTTTTAGGTCATATCTTTAAATTATTTCCACTGTCAATAGCAACTTGCGAAGTAGGCTTTGTTATATTTTTTAATGTATTTGTTTTGGAAGAGTGTATAAAAAAATCATTTATCTTTGGTACAAGGAGATCACAATCACTCATATATGTCAAAGTTCAAATCAGGTGATTGTGAATGTCTCATTAACTAGGTCCAAATTCAAAGAAGTCTCTCGACACAGCCCAAACAGTTCTATTTAAAATTAGATGGTTGGAAATATTTGTGACATCCTTATATCCTTATAACTAAGGTAGATGGTCTCATAGTATACAATCCTATTTGTTTTCTTCTCTACTAACCTCTATATGCGACCAATCAAATTTTTGTATTCCTGGATATCTTTTTTGTGAAAGGGAAAGATGTCACGTTAGTGGAATTCTACGTTTCCAACCAAATTTCTTTAACCTAGGTTCTAATTTAGCAGGCAAATTTTCACTTGTGGATCTCATTTTAATGCCAACCCCAATTAATTGGAAAAATGCTATGATGATGATGATGGTGATCTCATTTTAAATATTTTTGGATCTACATTTGAGAGAGAGAGAGAAAAAGAAAACTTGAAGAGTCAATTCACTTACATGCAAACTTGGTCCGTTGCCACCCTGGCCTTGATCCATGGAAGCACACGTAGCCATGGCAAATCATCACGCTTTCCATGCTGTGGCAATGACCATCGCCACTCTCGGCGAGAACTTTGCATATGTGAAAGAGATCATATAATGAAGCTATAGATCAAATATGTGCCTAATAAATAAATAAATAAATAACTTCCAACATTCCCAGTTGAACAGTAAAAGACATCATATAATGAAGCTTCTGAAATACATGAAGGTGATCAAACAAATAAAGGAAAACATACATTAGAATAATGAGTACTCTTGCAATATGGAACGACAGCAAAACCATTATCCAAAATTTTGAATTTCTCAATACTCAAAAACCCTGTTTATCAAACAGGACCAAATAATAATTACTTAGACAGATATCCAGATTTCTAGGATAAATAAAGAAGCTATAGCATACGACGCTAACGCCCATAAACAAAGGTGAACAATTGCCTTATTCGTTTCTGTGGAGGCTACCTCAAATCCAATGTTGTATCAATAACAAAAGATGTTAACAAGCAAGGAAATCAAACTGCAATGGGAAAAACACCAATGGGGTGGTGCTTTGCCTTTTGAACTATAGAAACAACTCATGGAAAGGGAGATCTAATAGGAAAGAAAGGTGAAGTGGCTACTCAGAGAAGATCTACTCAACCTCAGAAGAAGAAGAAGAAGAGGGGGGTCGTCTAAGGGGGAAGTCAGTTGGAAGTGTGATGAGTGGGTCATTGCTACTCAACCCTCTGTATGCCAACCCCATGGCATATCCCAATGCCATAGCCACCGGCACGGCCACTGCATTCCCAACCTGCATGTACCTGTCATTTTTGACAAAAAGTAAGAGTGCATTCTCCCTCACACTCACACACACCCACATGCAAACACTCAAACCTGATCTGCTCATACCCCTGCCTCAAGTCCTAAGTCTCTCTCAATGAAATTTTTGTATTTGAACATCCCTCTCTCTCTCTCTCTCTGTCTCTCTCTGTGACATGCACACAACCAAATTTGGGTATTTGAACATCTCTCACGCAACCACATTTGGTCGCACCATTTCCTTGTGTCCCAAGACACACACATATGCAGGAAACGGTCATATAGGCTGTCCGGCCTATGGAATTGTGTAGGCCGGACAACCCAGACTCAATTTAGGCAGATCTGATGGCCAGTGCACATGGACACTGATTGCTTTTAATTCACATAAATCTGAGGGACTCGAAATTTTGGGGGCACGTGTGCCTAACGTTGGTGCTCTAAAAAAATTGTAAATAAAATAATATACTAAAAATGATCCAAACAACCCTCCCCTCCCTTCCCTCCCCTACCCTTCCCTCTTTGGTCGTCGTGTACGGCAAATTGAATCTAAGCTGTTGGGCTAATGTTGTTCCGTCAGCACTTGCGCTAAGAGAATCATTTTCTATGTGTGCGTGTGCGTCAGCATGCCCATTAGTCCCGTGAAATTCAAAAGCTAGGTTCGCACATTTACAAAGTAGTCTGATTTTCTATAATTAATTTTAGCTCACAAAAAGCAAAAGAATCAAATCCGACATGCATGTATCCTAAAAGTATGGGGATCATTTCATGTACGTGGACCCTAAAGGAGCAATGTGAAGCTAAACAAGCTTGAGAAGCACAACTTAGAAAATATAATTGAAAGCAAATTGACACTACCTATCTCTAACTGATCCACAGAGCTTATAATAGTCTGGAAAGCCTTGCAACCTTCCACTCTCACGAACCGTCAACACCCGATCTTGCACTGGATGCAGGATTGCCTGTACACATTCACATGTGAGACCAAAATGTACATCTTTCTCAGTTGTCTGAACTTGGGTCCAGTTTCTAAACTCTCTCTCTCTCTCTCTGTTACCCACATTGTATCTATGACTGCATGCATGGTCTCTCTGTTACCCACATTGTATTTATTTGTATTTATGACTGCATGAATGGTCTCTCTGTTACCCACATCGTATTTATGACTGCATGCATGGTCTCTCTGTTACCCACATTGTATTTATGACTGCATGCATGGTCTCCCTGTTAGCCACATTGTATTTATGACTGCATGCATGGTTAAGAGAGTGCCTTCATGTGCTTGTATAAATGTGTAAGCAAACAATTCTGTGCAACTCTCAAATATTGGTACGTTATATGAGAACATTGTAACTGGTGAATTAATAGTAACCATTACTCAAAAAATTTGAAAATCCAAATCAATTTACTCTTGAGTTCCAATCATATTTGTACATTGTTTTCATCATCTTTTTCCAAAGAACAGCACGTTTGGGTGCCTCCATATTGGCATCCGAATTTGGCAGTAATCTGCCAAATTTTAGAATTAGATTTAATTTGCTGAAATCCAGATGGAATTTGCAAAAATAGCCATTTATTATTTTCCTATGTTGGTCTTTTAATCATTTCTTTATTTTCTCTCCTTAGAATCGATTACAGCAGAATATAGAATAATCAGAAACCACCATAGCATTTCAAACCTTGAACCCTAACATGTGGAGGGAAAGAAACACAAAACCTGGTTGTGTGGAGGCGCTCTGGTCAAAACTGTTGGCACAGTTTCATCCCACCACAATCGCGCAAAGGGTCTGAGAAATCCAACCACAAAGTAACAGCCGAAATGAAACAAATACCACAACAAATGAACAAAGCAAGCTTATAAAAAATAGAATCAAAACAAAGAGTAAGTCAGAAGAAAGGCCTCACTTTGAGGATTTTCCATTTAAGTGACTCATAGCATAATCAGGCACCTGAGATCAGAACAAAAGAATGTCACACCAATTGTAGAATTGTAGGAAGCAACTATGTTATAGTGCCTCGAACCATGATCAAAGATGCAGTGCACTGACCAGCGGTTTCCCAGATGGTAAAAGTACCCTCTTGATTTTCGGGTCCCATTCCACTTTATTGTCCGCCCCAACCACAACACCAGGGAGGTCCCTAAAATTTGCTCCCTAGCAATGAAGAAACAAGTGCCACCAACCAACATAAGCATTTCTTTCCATTTGTTTCGTCTTTTAATTGATCAATGGGAGAAGCGTTCTCTTCATTTCTCTTTCCCCAACATCATGGTCAATTTACCCATCAAAAGAAAACAATGCCAGCTCTCTCTCTCTCTCTCTCTCTCTCTCTCTCTCTCTCTCTCTCTCTCTCTCTCTCTCTCTCTCTCTCTCTCTCTCTCTCTCTCTCTCTCTCTCTCTCTCTCTCTCTCTCTCTCTCTCGTACTGACCTTTCGCTTTGGGATCTGACAAACTCGTTGATGGTCGTCTTCATTCAAAAGAAGAGGGCGATGATCATAAAGCATAGGCTTGTGCGAACTTCTCTTTACAGAGGAAGGAGCGGTACCCATCATCTCTGATCCACTCATCAAAATAAAATATGAGTAATTTCTTTTTAATGTCAAGAGAGTAAATTTACACTGTTTAAGCAATTAATCATTCTCACACACTTTTATGCTATCCCCATCAAGAAAATTGGGTAGAAAGAGTATCCAGCAGAGGTCATTTTTTCTATTTACCCATATTTGGCTGGAATAGCAAAAACATGGTCGAGTATAACAGCCCTGCTAAATTTTTCCTATTAAAAAGTATGCCTCAAGTCGGACAAAGGGTGCAAATAAGCAGAGAGAAGTACAAAGTTTTCACCTTTTGATAAGATTAATAAAAGAAGAAATACACAAACCAGAAAGATAACAGACCAGCAAGACTGAAATAATTATCAAAGAGTATCTGACTGTTATTTTAGATAACGTACCAGTTATGGGATGGCCTTTTATGTGGGTCAATGATTTACAGGTTAGCTGTCTAATCTCGAACAGAAAAAGATAACAAAAAGGCCACATTAGTGTAAAAATTATTGTGTTTAAGAGCAACCAGTAGAGACGAGAAGAAACAGAAGGGTGATCTGTGAAATGAAGATTCAAGAGCAAGCTAGGTGACAAATGAGACATAAAAAGGAAACCAACTTAAATGCATGGAAATGATTGGGTAATGAATAATGAACCATTTAAGACAAATGCACACCACTAACATTAAGGAAATTTTCACGGAAGTTTACATGGAAATTAGTATGTATATGGAAGTTATATGAAACTTACACAGAAGTTAGAATGTATTTTTCTGAAGTACATGAAACAAATTCCTTTTAGGTGAAGAATGCTGAGAAAACCTGAATGGAATGGTTTTCATAGTAAGGATGGGATTTATCTGGAGCCTCAAAATCAGTCCCAACTCCCACCAACTTGGTGGTGGCTCATTCCATTTTCTAGATGACACAATACTGTCAAGACAATGAGCTAACATCAATACGTGTTCGGTAGATAGGAGTTCAGTGGAGTATATCAAGAATATTGATGTTCCTAGTGAAGGACCTAGCTTTAGGCTGGACAAAGGTGGAGATATTACCTGGCACTGGCATTAAGGTGTTTTTCATCTCTTATCTTCTTCAATAGCATAGGAAGATGAAGATCTACAAACCAGAATTTTTCTCTCGTTTCCCTCAAAGTCAATCAAAAGCATGGCTCTTTATTTGAAGCTTTCTGTAGGTCATCGATCAGGATTCAGGACAAATATCCTTAAATGATATTCTCATGCAGAGGGCTCTTTATTGGAAGCCACCACTCATGGGAAAATCAATACAATTGCTAGCTCTTTGTCTAGCTTATCTGTTTAAATATACAGCTTCAATTTTCGCATATTATTGACGGAAGTTCGTTGGGATGGGCCTTTCGAAGTGCAGGCCCTTGATTTTTAAAATTTCTCAACTTATAATCTCTCTAATGGATCACTACAATGCACAATTAATAAAATCAGTTTCTAAAGAACATAGACCACTTGATTTTTATTGGTCATTTGTTGTCAAAAAATATGACATAAAGATGATTGCATCTTGTAACTTGAGATTAATTGTCAAGTAATTTGATGCTTTGATATTGTATGCATTGCTTGTCAAAAACAAAGAGAGGTTTGACATACAAAACATCATTTCTCCAAAAAATAAATAAATAATAAAAATGATTGCAAATCCCATACATACTGAGGCCTTTGTGGCTTGCGATAATGAGGGTGAAGATATGGAGTATTTAAATTTGAATGCTCAAAGGACTAAGTTCTCTTGAATTTAATGCTCCAACACGCTAGTTATAACTACCGTTGTTACCTGTAAAAGATATTACAATCATACATGTTGAGTATCTCTTGACGCTAAATATTTGCATTTGAAAGTTGATTCGAATTACAAATACTCATAGCACTACCATTCATCGGATTACTATTTGGAGCACCTATAAACCATGGGAACCAATGTCCTCCAATTGGGTTTCCAATAACAGGCAAGTGTGGATTTCAAATTTCGAACTGTGTAACTTCCCTACGCATTGGCTTATTTAATGGCCATAGGCCATGTGATAGAGGGTGAGTGCAGAGGTAATGGACATATGTGACCATTGATTGTTACATAATGGATTGACCAGACCATCATCCCCCTTTAATGAGCCCTGATGGGTGGGCCATGATTACAGGGCATGGGCTCGTAATTGCCAGATCACGAGGTGGACAGTAATAGTGATGCAAGCCTTAACGGCTATATCGCTAATGTGTGAGTATGTGGGTGCACAATCCAGGCTATGTAAACCACTTGCCTTTGAGGGACATCCATGGCCATATACGAGCAAGAGTATAAAGGTGATAAAGAGTGGATACAACCCTTTTCTATGCTTACGTGCATGCATTGTGTGTGTTGCCTTAGTTAGGGGCAAATTTGGTCTTGGGGCCCCATGGTTGAGCAATAATAAAAAGTAGCCTTGTGACAGTTGGTATCAGCGCATAGCTTGGTGATCACAGCTGATGGTGTCCCAGTTCAATTCGAGAATGTGCCACATACCTGCAGAATAGTTGGAGCACATCATGACACAAGGAGTTCAGGATGGTGGGATGGGACCAAGCATCACCGCCCTAGATTTTCAGTTTAGTGTCTTGGATGCAAACATGGAGGAGAGATGTAGTGCTTGCAGTGCTCGTGTGGGGAGGGCTTGTGGACCTCAAGTCCTCCATGGCCCTGTAAGAAGACACTACCCCCATCAAGAAGGCCTTTTAAAACAACATGGAATGGCTAAATCTTGAAATGTGAGGGTTCAAGAAGTTGGGGAATTCGAAGGCATGAAGGACCCCAAGGGGTTGGAGAACATCCTATGGGGCATGGAGCAGTAATTTGAGGCTGCTCATGCCCATAAGGACGACCATTTTGGCATATGGCCATGTAATACTAGCGATAGATGCGAGTCGAGGGCCTCTTAAGGCCCAAGTTGAGCATTGAGAGTCACTGAGAGTCCTTGAAAATGGAGTTCAATGATTATTTCTTGCTAGGCAGTGAGACCATGGTTCTTTGCGAGGCCTTGTGAAAATTTGACAGATTGGCTCAGTGAGGAATTATGTGAAGAAGTTTGTGTCTCTTGGATATCAGGATCATGACTGAGGAGGACAGGTTGTTCATATTTGTATTGGGACATAAGGTTGGGCCTAGGCTGGGTTAAGGAGGAAAGGTGTGCGAGACTAACCTAATGTTATGGTGGCTGTTGAGGCCCTAGAATACAACACTCATGGTGAGGTGAAGTCCACATGTGGAATCGTCTTTAGGGCTTGATGGTGACAGAGTTTGGTACCACATTGCAACCAGGGTTGAGAAGGGGACGATCAAAGGGAGAGGCACACTGAAATGCCTTCTTAGGCTGCTTTATTTGCTGGGGCAACTAACAATTGAGGAAGTGCCACAAAAACTAACTCCTTGACGTGGTTCAAGTAGTTGAAGGAGAGGAAGGGGCCCCAATGTGGTCATACTCCTTGCACTTGTTGAATGCACTCCAACTGGTGGAGACTGTTGTGCAACCTGAAGAAGAACCAAATACCCCTGCAGTACTATAAAAACCAGTTCCATTGACATTACATGAGAGAGAAAACTATCCCCAACAATCTTACATGACACCGAATATGCAGTATGTCAAATGTCATTTAAGTTAATTTTCTTGAGGGAGCAAGTTGGAGTGTTGGTCGTGGTTCCAAATCGGTGGTCTAGTCTTTTTTTGCTTTTTTTTCAATGAGCCCTCCCTCCTCTCTTCCCCCTTCTGCTCCCCCCTTCCTCCCCTCTACCAAAACTACGTCCACCTTTTCCACCCCCGCCTCCCTAGTCTCTTCCTCCCCCCAAACCCTCGTGGCCCACCCCACCCGCATTCTCGTCATCTTTGCGCAATTCCTCCACCATTTGCCCGACGTTCTCGAAGACTCAAACAACTCCCTTGTGGGCCATTTCCACCCCCCTCAAGCCGACCTTAGGGGTATGGAAAAATGCACTCAGAAGGTCTAGGTTGAACCCAACCTTGGTTGTAGGCCTTTACTGAGGAGAGGCATTCTCTTCTCTCCAAATGGAATATCAACTTGGGTGCCTTCCTCCCTCAAGGCATTTGGCTTAGGTATTCAACATCCCTCTCCATGCATGCAACCTAAAACCTATAGGCTCATTGGAGACGCATGTGGCAGATTTATCAGTGTTCATTGGAAGTCATCTGATTTCCTTCCCCTTGGCGCCATCCAATTGCTCGTCAAATCGATTTCCCTGGAACTCATCCTCAAAGCTACTTGTTCTACAGGTTGCACCTGGCTTGGGCCCTAGCCTCCCCTCCTTCAAAATGCCATTTTCTAGCACCCCCATGCCCACAGCCTAGCAAGCAAGATAGAGCAAACACACCCTTTCCAAAATCTTCATATGATGGATTCCAGTTTGCCGGAATAAACATTGGTAGAAAAATTAGCATGGTAGAGATCTGTTAGTCCCTTATAACAGATCTGTTAGTCCCCAACCCCTCCCCGAGATGAATTCTGGTAGATCATTGGCCCTTGCCGAAGATGTTTCCTGTCACCGTCCCCATCTCATTCTTTGGTCCAAATGAGATATGGGTTGAGGCTGGAGAGTCATCAAGTCGCCTCCCCTCCATTGGATGAAACTGCCTCCTGCACCCTCTAGCCATACATGGCAAACTCTCTCTCGTGTAATTCGGTGGCGGCTCCCACCATCCTTTGCCACATAGCTTGTGCTGCTGACTTGAACAACCGCGTGTCAGCGTTACACTGTGCATCTTCAAATCCCTCATCCAACAATGAGCCTCCTCCCCATAAGCATCCCCTCTCAACATTTAATGCTCCCCTCGTGCCGATAAAGCCCGTTGGATAGGTGTCAAGCACTCCATCTACTCTCCACGTGATCAATGTCCTCCCTTCCCTTCCCCATGTCTCACCCCTCAACTTGGCCTACAAGTTCCCCTTAGCATGCCCGACATCTGTCCCATCGCCGCCTAGAGGGAATACGACCTTTGTTTCTCTCTCCTCCCAGAGTTCTTGCTCTCCCTCTCCCTCCAACTCGCATGCCCCTTCTTCCTCTCGAGTGCCTAGTTCTGAAGACTTCACTGTAGTCTCCTCTGCAGTTTCAAACCCCTCGTCGGCAATCTAGCGTGCCGCCCCCTCGCCCCTCATTGCAGACCACCTTTCGACAACCATTCCTCACCAATCTCCTCCTTCATCCCTTGAGCTACAAGAGTTATTGTCTAATCAGCCTCCCCTTTTGGCGATGCCCGCTTCTCTTGATTCTCTCCCCCTTTTAGTGACCTCACGCTCCGCCACCTTTCTTTATCTCCCTCCGCCTTATCCTTGCCCCCCTTGCTACTAACTCCGCCATCTTCCCCCTCGTCCTCTACCCCTTCCCATGTTGATACCTCTTCTCTTTGTGTCTCTCCCCTCTCCAGTCGTGTCCCCCTCAGCCACCGCCCTCTGCTAGTTTATCCTCCACTTCCTCAATCCTGGTGCATCAGTTGCCCTTCCCCTCTCACTGCCTTCAATACCCCTCAGTACCTCGCCATCAGCTCATTGGTCTCTTGTCCCCTCCCTTTCTTTCGTATCCCCGCCTTTTCCCCCTCAAGCCCTTTTCCCTCCCTTGATTACCATGGGCATCTTTCCCTACCCCCCTATGGCCACTTCATTCTTCCCCCCATCGGCCCTGCCCCGCGATATCCCTTCTCATCTTTTGCTCTTCTCCCCTTTGACACCTGAGCACAACTCCAGGGATAGTTGACAGCTTACCCTCACTCTCAAATCTCGAGTTATCCCAATTTCTTTCATCCTCCCCCTTTGGTGCATGTTCCTTCCCCCTCTACTTTATCTACCAGCCACGCTCCCAACCCTCCCTCCCTGGAGGTGAACCCTAACCACCACCCCCTCTCCTTCCCTCACCCCTCTCGTCTTCAACCCAATGTTGCTACCTCTCCCCCAACCTTTCTACCCTCCCCTCCTTCTTTGTTTCGAGGAGTCGTCCCCCTCTCCCTATCATGCCAGTTCCACAGCGGGGTGCTATGGGTCCTCGAAACCAGACTTGGTCAGCCCAAGCTTTGTGGAGGGCCTCGACGAGGCCCAAGGAGATGTTCTCCAAGTTCTCAAGGTAATGGGTATGGACTTCCCTGGGCCCCAAAGGTCTTTGATAGATTTTATCAAGGAAGACCCCCAGTTCAAGTCCAAACTCAAGACCAAAGGCTCAAGGGAGCTGTCCAACCTCAATTGTAGCATAAACTACGACAGAGAAGCCACCTCCATAGCCCAAGTCCCCGTTGAAGAGCCCTTTTCGAGTGTTCGACAAACAGTTAGGCACACAAAGAGGTGCTCCGCTCGATCCCAACCGCTTCCATGAAGATACTCACATGGAACCCCAAATGCGTCGCCATGAACAAGTCTAATACAGACTTCTGCTACTTTGGGGAATTCAGCTATCTCCTAAAGGGCCAGTTCTTTAAACCAATAAACTAGCGCTGACCAACCTTCAATGTGAGGTGAGATAGGTATGCATGTGTGTGTATGTCTTTTTTTTTTTTTGGTCGTTGTTGTTGTTGCTTTTGGGGCGGTGGGGGTTATTTAGTGGTGGTAGTACCTCTAGCCTGGGCCAACCTTCAATGACAGGCAAGAGAAGTCATGTTCAGTGCAAAATCTTTGGGAAGTTGGTGCAAACAAATGGCTCAATGGTTGGACTTGGTGGACCGCAGAGACTGATAGGATGAGGCTCGTAGATGATCGACCTTTGGCCAACATGACCATGGGCATGATCTTGTGTAAGAGGCACAAGCTAATCATATACATAGGGTCAGGGTGGATATATATATATATACATATATATATATATATATATATATATATATATATATATATATACACACCTCGCACCTCTAAAATTTGCTTGGAGATGTAATTCTAGTATTGAAACCCTTCTGATGGCTTGAAAATCTTTTTTTTATGTAGTTATAAAAATTAAAATTTCAAAAATAGTACAAACCAAGAAGATTTATAAGCACTTGAAAATCTTAAAACTAGACGGTTCAAATAACTTGTTACTAGATGAGCTATTTTTAGGACTTGAATTTTTTTTTCTTCATGTCCACACATCGCGATACCGAGATGGTCAATTGAAGGGTTTTCTATTGTCCGAAAGCTGTCTTATGTTAGGGTACTCATACATATGATTCTTTCCTTAAGGTAATCAACATTTTTGGACACTTGATATCCTTACACCACCATGTAGTAACTTATTTGTCTAGCACTATTTTAGATAATTAATTTAGGGTAAAGTAGAAATTCTTGATAGCAAGAGAAGTATTTATTGACTATATTGAAAGATGACATTATTCACATGAGGTGTAACATCACCCGCATGAAACAATGGTTGCTTCTTAACCATTAATAAAATGGCACTAGTTTGTTTTAGAAATATCTATCTTATCCCTCTGAATAAAAAAGAATGCCCTTACTCAAAAATTAAGCTACAAAACAAGGGGCAATGAGTGTCAAAAAATGTTGAGTACATTAAGGAATATATATATATATATATATAGGAAGATACTACAAACTTCCTATAGGCGAAAATGAGCAATGATTTCGCCTACCCTTGTCACTGTCCAAAGTTCATCGTACAATCACAAATATCCGGTATTGTTTCACTTTTTATTTTTTTCTACAAATCGGAATGTTCTGAAATTTAGAGTGTTTGTTCATCAAAAATAGGCGAATCTACGAAAAATATCAAAAAAATATTTTACATGAAATAAATTGATCAAAATACCCCTGAAAAATTTCAGGGGTATTTTGGTCCTTTGTTTTTCTCGATTTTTTTTTTTTATATTTTTATTAGGTGCACCTAACTAAGATGTAAACACGCTTTAAATTTCAGATTATTTCAATTTGTAGAAAAAAAATGAGAAATAAAATACTACTGGACAATCGTGACCGTGCGAAGAACTTTAGACAGTGATGAGCATAGGTGAAATCACTGTTCATTTTTGCCCATAAGCATTGGGACGATTTTTCCATATATATATATATATATATATATATATATATATATATATATATATATATATATATATATATATATATATATATATATATAGAGAGAGAGAGAGAGAGAGAGCTTATAATACAATACTAAAAGATAAATAAGTCAAAGATAAATGTCCTATTCACAAGTCTTCCCTGCATGCCATATCATTGATAGATCTGCCAAAATGAGGGATATTTTTAGTAGAGGGCCCATACTAGTAAGTCTCTTAAACAAGGTTTTAAGACTTTGATTAGGCTCTCAGGACTAAACCAAGCCTCGTGGCAAGTCAACTTGGAAATCAAACTCAACAAGTCATAACTAGCATTGTAAAGTATTATACAAAATCACAAAAAAAGCAATAAATTAGAAAATAAAAAATTATTTAAAAATACAAATTTAAAATAATCTAGAGACCAACAAAATGCTTTTTGTTAAAGTTAAAATCAGCACAAAACCAACAAAGTGCTTTTTGTGATTTTTAGTGGATGAGAAGCCCCAAAAAAGGAAAAAGAAACACAAATTCACCCAATCTTGGAAAACGCAGCAAGTCCGTAAGAAGACTCCTATGCATTTTCCAGGCTCACATTAGTTTCCCAATTTATTTATTTTTGTCCGTATTCTTGTTTGCATTGATAGGAGTTAGAAATGACATCAAGTTGGGTTAATCCCTAGCACAAGGTCAAGGTTCCTAAAAGCATACGCAAGAATCTCCTCTAGTAACTCCAGTCCTCAGGTAAAGGGCATAGTTTTAACTACTACATTTCTGAAGGAAAGCCATGCTAGTTAACAGTGACATATACATTACCATTAGGTAAGTCTGAAGAGTTTTCTCATCAATTCTTACCATTGTCAATATATTATGAGTCATACAATATTCTCAAATTGACATGTCAATAATCAACTTATCAGTGGAGGATACCAAAAATTACAGAGATAATTAGCATATGCTGCATGATGGAGATTGTTTAACCAAGTCCCCATAATAGCCCACAGAGATGACGGTAATTTGTCCACCGAGGGGGAGGTAAAGCAATCAATTTTGTTTTGGATACTTCCCACTTGCTTGGTACTCCTACTTCCACATTCATGTTCTTTAGCAACTTGATGCACATATCCTATTTCGCTAGTAAGTGTATGGTTAAGTGGTTAACTATAGATTATTATTAAACCACATTTAAGGGGTGGTCATGTGTCCAGGAATAAAAGGGGACCTTATCCATAGAGATAGCATTGGATGGCTAAAAATAGTGTTTAGAGCAGCGTGGGGTAATTTGATTCCATCTTTCTTAGTATAGAAGATAAATGGATAAAGAAAATCCTTGAGATAAAGAGAGATTTTAGGAGAGATGAGAGATACTTATGGAAACTTTTGAATAGGAAATATAAAGGAATGACAAAAAAAATACCATTCACAATTTCAAAACTCAAATGAAACCTAATATTAACATATATTTATAAAGTATAGTATTAATTATTGTCATAGAGGCAGACGTGGGTCAGAAGTATGTTTTTATAAATTGACAGATATTTTAGGAGACCAAAGATTTTAGAGGGATTCTACAATGGTAAATTGAAAGTAGGTTTAAATAACTTAATATTCACATAAATTGTGTGTAGCTTATCTAGAAGATACTCATAGAGGATCCTAGAAGTATTGAGTTGTCTTTATAGGAAGATTTGAGATCATGTGATAAAGAAGCAAGAGAAAAGATGGGGGCATGGGGGTGGTTGATATATATATATATATATATATATATATATATATATATGTATGGGTTTGTCTAGAGTTAACAACCTCTCAAAATACAAAGGTTCAAGTTAAAAGGGGTTGTGATGGGTGTATTTATCAAAACAATCATTACTTTGTTGTTAAAAAATTATTTAAATAGGTAACTTTACCATTAAGCAAGGGCAAATTTGAAATTTTCACAAAATAAAATCGCATTTTGTAAGTTGGTGTCCTGGAACTTTATTTGTAGAGTGCTCTTATCCTTTAGTTAAAATTTCTTATGGAGATGACAAAAGTACCCTTTGTCTTATAGTATTATTTACAAAATTGCCCCCACAAAAGTAACTTTTTTTAAAAAATAAACTACAAAATTAATAAATCAACCCTTCACAACTCTCTCTATCTTGAACCTTTGTAATTTGAAGGGTTGTGAAGTTTAGAATATCCCTATGTATATATATATATATATATATATATATATATATATATATAGGGTACGATTTGTATAGAGCCGAGGCTCTAAACAAAATAAAGCACACCTTCAAAAATAGTGTCAATAAATGTGGTTTCAATACTGGAAATCTTTGTGATAGCCTTAAAATATATTTTTATCTTTGATTATAAAATTTAAAACTATAAAAATTGTGTAGATCGAACAAATCTATGACAACTTTAAAATCTTGAAAATTGATGGTCCAAAAATGGATTACAAGAAGTACTATTTTCAAAACTTGAAATCCATTTTTTTTCCTCAGGTCCATGCATCTTGATGTCGAGATGATCAATTTGAGGATATTTGGACAACAAAATAACCTTTTATAGTGAAATTTTTGAGGTGGGCTTTAATTTGATTGTTTAGAACCTCTGCTCTATATAAACATTTTTCATATATATATATATATATATATATATATATATATATATATATATATATATATATATATATATATATATATATATATATATATATATTATCTTGCATGTGAATATGTATGTTCTCCTCTGATAAATTCATTCCATCGTATCGTTTATTAGTTTTAATTGTGTGAAGTCCTCTTTTACGACAAATCCCATAAAATAAAGAAGTATGTCATTTGTTTTCCGTCTTCCATGTGAATATGTATGTACTCCTCTAATGAATTCATTCCATCATATTTCTTTAATTGCATTGGATCCTCGTTTACAATGAATCCCATCAAATAACAAGAGGTATGTCACTTTTTTGTTAAGTCCATGTCTCTTTCTTAGTATTAGGATTATATGTGGATTATATACATTGCTCTTAATTTCAGAATCCTAGTTTTTACATTAGGCTAAGTCCTAAAATGGCAGTTTCTATTGTCAAAGCATGTGGTAATGCTGTAATATTTCAATGCAGACTCACATTTTATTATTTACGAAATATTGAAGAATTCATTTTTTTCATCAAAATTTCAAGATTTAAAAATATTTCATTACATTTTCTTACGCACATAAATAGCAAAATTGTATTTCCAATAAAATACTCCTATTCTTTTAATTTTTAAAGAGCTACCGCCGTTCAATTTTCTTGTAAGTACAAAAAAATCATTTATTTGTTTACATGCTTCGTAAAATATCTACAATATTTTATTAAAAAAATGTAAACATTTAATGCAAGCTTAACATGTTCTCTTAATTTTATGACATGTTTTATTTTCATTATTACAATTTCTCAACTATTTAAATATTACTACATTGTCTTGACTATGAAAAGGAAACCACCTATATTTTCTTTTTTGAGGAATTATAATTTCCAGTATTTTTATGCCTAAAAAATAGTTTGTGACTATTTTCAGTTTTTCAATTATGAAGTTTGGAATATTTAGAAATTTATGTCCATTCTTTCCTTACAAATTATTTAAGTTTTTTGCTCTAACTATAATACTAGGAAATAAATTCAGTTTTAAAACTGTTGCATTTAATATTGAATTTTAATTCTTTTAAAATTTATTGATGAATCATTTTTTTATTTATCATCTTCCAAAGAGCTCTTGAAATATAAAGATTAAAGAAATTCACTACTAATGTTTTAAAAATTATTTATGAGACAATTCTCAAATTTTATAACAAATACTTGGGCTCAAGATTTTTGAACCTAAGTATTATTTATGTTATGGCGCATACCAATGAAATTAAGGGGAAGTTCTATGTAACAGCTGTAAGATAAACCATGTTTTCTAGGATGGAATATTAGGCGATCAAGAAACAACATATCCATAGGATAAGTGTAATTGAGATGAAGATGCTGAGATGCATGAGTGGCAAGACAAGAAATGAGAGCATTCGTAACGAATACATTCGAGGGAACTTAGGGGTAGCTCCAAAAGGCAATAAGATTAGTGAAAGTAGGCTTAAATGGCTCGGCCATATGCAGGACATACTTAATATAACACTAATTAGAAAAGGTGACTTGATTCCAATGGAAGACTTTAAAAGGGCAAGGGAAAGGCCTAAAAGCACATAATAGATGAAAGTGGTGAAAAAGATATGGTGACTTATGATCTAACTAAGGGTATGGCCCTTGATAGAATAGCATGGCAGAACAGAATTCAGATAGTCGACCCCAAATAGATGGGATAAGGCTTGGATGATGGCGATGATAATGATGATGACATAATGAAAACTTTACTGATATTGTTGATTAATTGTAATTGCTCCAACTTTCCTGATTTTTGTTTATTAATTGTAACTACCCGATGCCTTTATTATATTCAAGGATTTCTTGATCTTTCATGGGTGCTTTGTATAAATGACATCAAACTTCCACCTTATAGTGTGGAGTTCAAAATAAATTAATTTAGTACTTTATGTTTAGAATCATTTGTTAATCTTCTAACTTCCATTGCAAATCATCATGCATGGCCCGTAAATCCACTACTACATACAAAAGAGGACTTTTGGGGGAGGGGGGAAGAAGTTTTCTGTATCGAAATGGGACCTTCATTCTATAAATTGTGGACTCACCATGTTTTGTTGCTCGAATGTATCTCTGGAACTCGGTTTGTGGAGGTTTACCATACGGCATCTCATCACGTGTTTCAAAATTCGTGACCTTAAAAAATATCCAAAGCAAATAGCTCAAAATGTAATCACAAGGAGAGATCAACCAATCATCAAATTCATACAACGTAATCTTACAGTGGGCAAGTCAGATATAGCATCACCAAGGAGAACTGCATCTTTTAGATTGCGTGGCTGGTCTTCATCATAAGCCACAGTATTTGGCTACAATATTAAGCTCATACACTGTTAGAAAAGAGAGTAAACATATAATAGTTCCCTAACAAAAATCACATTACATTCCCTGTACCTCAAATTCACAAGGAATAACTCCTCGCAAAACCACATCATGCGTAGGAAGCGGATATTGGGGCAACTTCTGCAGTTAGAGAGAAAAGAAAACAATGCAATGAACGATTTATGACTTCCTTGTACTAGAGGTTCAAATCTGAGTCAGACGCCTACCGAGAATAATAGCAATAACTTACCTCATGAGGATGTGCGCCCCATAAAAATACACGAAGTCGAAACTGTGGAAGACCATAGCAACCAGCAGCCATAATTCCAAGTCTTGCTTGATAATTCATATTAATTAAGCGGCTCAAAGCATACCGCCCAAGAAAACCTCCCGCAAATTTTAAGATGTCAAGCACATTCTCCATTAGAACATATCTAGGCTGAAGGAAATTGACTATGTCCATGAATACAACCAGCTGATGATTCTTTGGATCGTCTAATGGTGCTTCTTCATTTCTAAAACGATTGTATCCGCTAATTCCTTGGCAAGGAGGACCACCACAGACAATGCCAACGTCACCCTAAGAATATTGGACCCCAAAAGGAGTAAGGCAGATTTTAAATCACGAATGTCCTAAAAATGAGTAGAATGAGGAAAGCATGTGATGTGATATATACAAAACAAGAAAAGCGACACAACTCGACCATCACACAACTTACAGGTAGGGGCAATATATTTGCTTTAATGCCTTCTTGAACAAACTCTCTTGTCCGCTCTTGGCATTTACTGGTGCAAAATTGTTGGAATAAGAACCCATGAAAAGAAACCTAATGAAAAATAAAGAGGTAAAAGAATACAACGGCAGGGTCTGCTAAATAGATGATACAATACCCCAAACTTCCAATAGGTTCCCATGTATCTTCACTAGAACCATATCCCTTCCAGCGCACCTAAGAAATGTTTGCCAAAATTTTTTCTCAATAATAGTCACTCAAAATTTTGGAGTACAAACACAAATAGTATACTATAAACTTCCAATTGATTACTACTTTCAATCCTAAACGACCTTTTTAACAAGAAATATGCAAATTTTCACAGATTAACTATTTGAGAATAAATTGTATGGACTACTTATAAGTGCAAGTCAAAATTTTTCTAATGGCCAAATGGTTTAATGGTACGTTATTGCTAACAGTGAAAGGAACTCATCCTCCTCCCCTTCTTCTTCTTCCTAAACTCTCTCTCTCTCTCTTTCAATCCTTGCTTCAACTTAAAGTGCTCTTTCCAGTTATCTCAAAAAGAGGTTTTAATCATGTATATTGTACTTCATATGTTATTCTTCCCAATTCAAGGCATAACCCATTTCAAAGAGCTTGCAAAAGAGATTTATTATTTTAGTTTTGGCTTCACATTTGAATGCAATGAGTAGAAACATTTCTTTCTAATTACCATAAGTGCAATCTTTCATAATTGACCATAAAACTTTAAGAAAATAATAAAACATCATAAGGGTAGGGGCATGTCCTTATGGTAGTTTGAAAAAGACATTTCAACTAGGATAATATCCCATATTAGCCAATCACTATGTGCCATTGTCTGTAGAAATGACAGGTGAGCATGGGTATTTATAGCCTTGAGGTGGTGAGATATTTTGAGTGAGTCAATCTTAGCCTTTGATGCTTTTAATATATAGCAGATGAGAGCGCTTTGATCCTGACCACACATTAATGCCTAACCATCAAGATCAATAGACGTGATTTGCAAATCATTATCACTCCATAAAACCCTAGATTAGCCATATTACCAAATTGTCCTTGTCCCATAAAAAGTTTCATTATAAGTCCATGAATAATTCCATAATTGGCCATAAAACTTTATGAAAATAATAACACATCACAAGGGTAGGGGCATGCCCTTATGGTAATTTGACAGAGATATTCCACCTAGGATAATAACCCATATATTAGCCAATTACAATGCCATTCCATAAACTTCACATAGGCTTTAGCCAATGGGATCATGCTACACAAAAAGCCACTTTAATTTTTCATTTTCTCCCATACATTAGGGTTTAATCCAAAAATATCATGATGAGCCCTAACCCTTGGCGCATGTCACCCAATTCACATGTGTCAAATTCCCATGTGCAAATAATTTAACTTAAATTACCCAAAAAATAATAATTTAACTTAAGTTATAAAGTAAACATTTATTAAAAACTATATATCTAAAGTGAACAAAACATATAATTGCACAAGAGGACATGGCCCCATGTGTTTGAAGTCATGATAGCGCCAGCAACAAGGTGGCCCCTGAGGGTGCCACCACCCTATGGCCACTTGAGTGCCACGTGGACACCCTCCACCAGCTGTCCCTTAGTGGAATTAACCTCAAACAATTTTGAAAATGGAATTTTAGGCTTCGAAAAAATTCAAAACAATTCTAAAAAATTCCCAAAAATTATCCAAATGATTTTTCATCATAAATACACCCTTTCTCATCAAAATAAAATAGGAGAAATGGTAATTGAGATCTCTAGGCTTAGATCTAGCTATTGGAGCACTCCATTGGGCTACTCTGAAATGGTGGTTTACTTTATCTCAAAATGAACCAACGGGCCTATGCTCCACCGTCTATAGCAAGGACACATAATTCGGCCTCATCAAAGTAACTCCAATCAAGCTTTCCATCACCTAGATCTCAATGGATAACAGGTGCACATAAAAGTGCTCACATACAGGAGTCCTCTCAAGGCACATATTCACTAGCTCTTCTTAATCGAATCATACATCAGAAGAATAGCTTCATGTACGACTCTGAGTGCACAAACCAGAGGGTGGTCTAGTGTTAAGGTACGGACTCATGTCCCGAGAGTCATGACCATCTATACATGGCTAATACTAAAAAATTACTTGGGTTCTATTATTCACTTTTTGGTTCTCCTTGCCCTAGCCAATCAAACCTATGATGAGGCATACTCATAAATATCGGCTTGACTCGAAGGTGACCCTCACACCTCCACAAGAGATTTCTCTCTTAAATCGAAGTCGCTCATTGCCTCATGTGATTAGGGTATATGACTTTGGGCCTAGTGTGCCAAACACTCAAAATTATCTTCTCTTACTTCCAATGAATGAGTTGAATCTTAGCTTTAAGGCTTTGAAAGGCCATAAATCCAACAAAGCTCGCCTAAAGCACATGAAGAAAATCCCCCAATTCTTTGCCAGAAAAAACATCTATCACTTGGGACATTATGTCTTGGGAAAGGCTGGAATTTATCCAGCCTATTAATGACTGGTTTGCGACAAAATAGCTCCCAAGACTGGAGACTAGTTTGATCTCCTTTCATCTCTTTTATGCCCACATTGGGGGCAGTCTCTTTCACAATGAGTTTTGGGGGAGGAGATAAGGTTCCATCAAGATATCCCATCAGTGTTTAGACCATGTAAGACTAGAACAATTTGACTCTTCCATATATGAAATTGGTTGAGTCCAATTTAATATAGACAATACGTGGAAGCATGTCATGAATAATAAAAAAATGGCTATAGATAAGGAAGCCATGAAAGGATGAATGAGGACAAATTAAGGTTCACAAAAAAATAAAATTTTAGGGTTTGAAACTTTAGGAAAAATTCAGATGTGGTATGAAATTTTCGTATCTGATTTTAGGGTTCACATGATCTTCATAAATTTGGTCTATGAAGGGTGAGGACTTTAAACTTTCTCTTAACCCCCATCCCACGCGTAAAGGAGATGGGTTGTATTAGGTAGGCAACCAATATAAAACTTTCCATGAATCTTGAATATACATTATTTACTTGTGTTAGGGCATTCTTGTAAGCGATGAGCTCTATTGAAAACCGGGTACAATGAGAATGAGCAAGGGTTAGCTAGGCATTCCCCAAAAGCAATGAGCCACAGTGTTATAAAAATAAGCAAGGGTTAGCTTTGGCATTCCCCAGAAGCAATGAGCCACAGCGTTATAAAAATAAGCAAGGGTTCTCGTGACATTCTGGACGAGCGTGAGTAAAGAAGCTAGTCCAAGAGAATAGCATTCGTCTAGCCATATGGAATGTAGGAATGCTTACAAGTAAGAGTATGGAGTTAGTTGATACAATGAGATGAAGGAGCAAATGTAGCTTGTCTACAGAAAACTAAATGGAAAGAGAAAAAAGCTAAAGAAATAGATGGGTACAAATTTCGGTATATAGAAATGGCGTAGGCATAATAGTAGACAAAGATTTAAAAGATAAAATGTTAATGCTAACAGAGTAGGTGGTAGGCTCCTATTAATTAATCTTGTATTAGGAAAAGAGAGAATTAATGTAATTAGTGCTTATGCAACACAAGTAGGACTAGAGGATAGAATTAAGAGACAATTTGGGGACGACTTGGATGGACTAGTCCAAGACATGCTAAATGGAGAGGGGACCTTTTTAGTTGGGGACTTAAATGGTCATGTAGTCAATGATAATAGAGGATATGAAGGGGTATATGGCAGATACAGGTTTGGTAAAAAAAAATGAGATGGGTGATGCTATTCTAGATTTTTCTATGGGCCTACGACCAAGTAATAGTAAACACTTACTCTAAAAAGCGAGATGAATATTTAATAACTTATAAAAGTTGATCATATAAAGACAGATTGACTTCTTCCTAGTTGAAAAGGTAGATCGACCATCATGTAAAGATTGTAGGGCTATCCCAGGAGAGTTTAACTATGCAATATAGGCTCGTGTTTATAAACGTCTGCATAAAGAGATGGAAGAGAAGGGATGAAATTAATTGGTGTCCAAGTACCAGGTGAAAGAATTTAAAAAATGAGAAAATAGATTTATTTAGGGATAAATGAGTTAAAGAGGGAAAATGGAACTCAGAACATGAGGTCAATATTATGTGGAATGAGATAGCGGACAATATTAAGAAAGTGGAAAATGAAGTTTTAGGAGAAACTAGAGGGAAAAGAAATTCTGATACGAAAATTTGGTGGCGGAGTGATGAGGTGCAAAAGGCCACTAGTGAAAAATGATCATGTTATACAACTTGGCAATGTAGTAGAAATTATCCAAACTTAGAAGAATATAAAAAAGAAAAGTATACAATGAAACCATTTATCTTTAGTACAAGGTGGTCACAATTAATCTTGACCATTAGATGGTTGCATTTATTCTATTGACCAAGCTCAAACTTCAAAAGAAATTTTCTAGAACTTTGTGATACTCAAGCTATTAGATTTCACATCGAATGGTTGTAAGTAATTGTTACCTCTTGTATCAAAGGTAAATGGTCTCATTGTATACAATCCTATATAAAAATGCTAAACAAATAGTAAGTAAGGCTAAACTTTAAGGCATGTAATAATTTATACAATAAACTAGGATAAAAAAAGGTGAAAAAGATGTCTTTAAATTAGCAAAAATTAGAGAGAGAAAATGTAGGGATCTAGACCATATTAAATGCATTAAGAGTGATGATCAAAAGGCCTTGGTGAAGGGTGAAGAGGTCAACGAAAGGTGGAGAGTTTATTTTAAAAAATTATTAAAGGATAAATACAATATGAACAAAACAGTAGAAGGAACCAATAGCATCAATGAAGGTAGAGATCATAAATATATTCGTAGGATCAGAATATCAGAAGTGAAAGAAGCTTTGAAGAGGGTAAAGATAGAAAAGGTTTTAGGACCAGATGGTACTCGATAGCGGCCTAGAAGTGCATTAGGGAGATCGACATTGACTAGCTAACCAAGATGTTCAACAACGTGTTGAGAACAAATAAAATGGCCGATGAATGGAAGAAAGTATTGTGTTACCTATTCACTAGAACAAAGGATACATACAAAATTGTGCGAACTACTGAGGGATTAAACTTATCAGCCACACTATGAAGCTGTGGGAGAGAGTGATTGAGTATTTTCTATTCTATTCAATCTTTCTCTTTCATCTATTTTGTCTAGATCCCCTTTAGTATTTTTGTTAGTATTAATCCTAAGATTCATATCAGTTTACTAATGCATGAAATATGTATATTAGAAAATCAATTCAGTTTTAAATCAGGGAGGTCAACAATTAAGGTTATTTTTCTACTTAGGCAACTGACTGAGAAGTTTAGAACAAAGGGATAAGAACTCTACAAGGTCTCTATTGATCTAGAGAAAACTTATGATAGAGTACCTTGAGATTTAATTAGGTGGGTGTTGGAAAGAAAGGAGTCTCTACATACTGCATTGACTTGATGAGAGATATGGACAATGGAGCACTAACTATTGTGCGAACAAAGAGACGAGTGAGTTTTCAGTGACAATATGTCTACATCAGAGGTCAGCGTTGAGCCCATACCTTTGTCTTAATTATGAACGACCTAACTAAGCACTTACAAGATGAGGTACCATGGTGTATGTTGTTTGCGGTCGATATAGTTTGATCAATGCAAGTTTATTAATAATAAGAGTAGAGACAATGAAGTAGTTAAGATCGATGGCTAAGAAATACCAAAAAGAACGTATTTTTGATATCTCGGGTCCGTAATTCAAGAAAAGGCGGTTGGGGAAGATGTCGCACATAGAATTAGAGCTTGGTGAGCGAAGTGAGATGTGCATCTAGAGTTTTATGCGAACGCCGCATACGAAGCTGAAGGGGAAGCTCAATAGGATAGCTGTGAGACCAGCTTTGCTTTATGAGGCAGAATGTTAGGCTGTCAAGAAGCAACATACCCATAGGAAGAGTAGTTGAATACATTCGAGAAAACTTAGGTGTGGCTCCAATAGGCACTAAGATAAGAGAAAGTAGATTTAGGTGGGCTAGCCATGTGTAGCACAAACCCAGTACGACACCTGTTAGGAGGTGCGAGTTAGTTCAAGGCTCAAAAAGGGTAAGGGGTAGGCCCAAAAAGACATGGTTGGAACTAATGAGAAAATATGGGGACTTATGGCCACACTAAGGGTATAGCCCTTGATAGAGCAGAATGACAGACTAGGATTTGTATAGCCAACCCCAAATAGTTGGGAAAAAGTTCTGATGATGATGATCTTCATAAATTAGGGCTCACAAAATAAAGAGAATTTAGGTTTCAAAACTTTCAAGCTTTAAATATGAAACATTCGAAGGAAAAAAAAAAGATGTTACCTGAAATTTTTAGATTTGATCTTAGGGTTTCAGATAGAATTTTAGGGCTCACACAATATAATTCTAGGTTTTCAGATCTGATCTTAGGGTTCATGCATCTATTTTGAAATTTTGATAACCAATTTGAGAGTGAAAAGGGAAGATTTTAATCTGGTTTTTAAGAGAGGAGTAGGCAGAAGAGTACTTATAGAAAGAAGAAAGATTTTACATTGAGATAGAAAAGACTAGCGTTTGTAGTAAAAGAAAGAATTGGAATTTGGAATCAAGAATGAAACGAAGTAGAATCAAAGGTTTAGATTTGAGAGGGTATGTAGGGAAAGAAAAAGTAAATTTAAAATCAAGAAGAGAAACGACTAGTAAGGAAGGGATAGGTTGGTGGGGTCCCTCGTCCCTTCAAGGGTTTATTGTAGCCTCCTTTTACAATATAATCACCCAACCTCCTACTTTCCTTCCCAATCCCACATCGGTGCTTTCTCAAGCATGGCAAACTATAGCACCTCCCAATGTGCAAACATTCAACTGGATTGCTGGCTCCCACAAGGCACTAACTGTCGATCACCTACAAAAGAAAGGGATTCCTATTCCCAATAGGTGCAGCATGTGTTTCTGCGAGGAGGAATCCAACACCCACCTCTTCCTCCACTATAAGTTTGCACACGACCTTTGGAGTCTCCTGCTGCAACTCTTTGGTGTCCACTAGGTAACACCACCAACGGTCAAAGATCTACTGGATTCGAATTACGCCTCACACTGGTCAAAAGCGGGAAGAATTCTATGGAAGGCAACAGTGGCAGCAACCATTTGTATGCTTTGGAAAGAAAGAAACGCCATAATATTTCAAGGAAAGGTCAGCCTAGCCCCAACTCTCTTTCAAAAGGTTACATCCTTAATAACCTTTTGGGTGTCAAACCACCCCCTCTTCAAGGGTATCCCAACGAATTCCTTCCTAATTCAATGGGAGAATATTCTTTTACACAAACCAAAGAAAAAGAAAATATCAAGTGTCTGGAAACCTCCCCCTCAAGGAGCAATCAAACTTAACTTTGATGGGTGCTCCTAGGGAAACTCCGATCATGCAGGTGCGGGTGGTGTCTTTAAAAGCACCAACACAACATCCTTTTCACCTACTCAAAATACCTTGGCATCCAAGATTCACAGTATGCTGAATCATTGGCCCTCCTTAAAGACCTGCAAAGCTTCGATCAATCTTGGGGACAAAACCTAATATTGGAGGGTGATGCCTGAAATATCATTACTTGGGCCTCTAGGATAGGCACTCCTCACTGGTATCTTGCACCTCTTTATGGCGAGACTGTACACCCTAGCAGGGATATGCCCGTCTCATGGATGCATACATCGAGGACGTCAAACGAGCTCACAGATCTACTGGCGAAGGACGGAGCCAAAGCCCATGAAGAAGACTAGGCCCCTAACTTTTTTTGCATTGGGCTGGTCACAAAGAATCCTCCTAGGAGAACACTTGTCTTTGAACAGGCAATTTATTTTTTGTGCTTCTTTGTAAACTAATTGTATACTTTGTAAAGGGACTTACTTATAACTCCATTTTGTATAGGGTTTGTAGACCTATTCTTTTTTGCCGAGAGTCCCGGCTAGTAGGGCACTCTCCGACTAACCCTTACTTGTACCTTCTCTCCTACAGCAATACAAAAGTTGACATTTCAAAAAAAAAAAAACGACTAGAACCATGAAGGGAAAGAAGAAATAGGGTTTAGATTTGAGAGGATTTATAGTGAAAGAAAGATAGGATTTAGATATTAAAAGAGAAAAGGCCATAATCAAGAAAGGAAAGAAATAGTTAAATGTCACCTTTTGATGAAAGCCTCCTAGACCAATCTTCAGCCAACAAGCTCTGATACCATAAAAAATGAAGATGGAGATTATGGAAAAGTGTAGGAGAGGAGAGGGATTAGCAATAGATTGCCCAAGACAAAGATTAACCATTGTGTTCTTCGATGCCTTTATGTTAGCAAGACAAATAATGCCCAAGGCATTAGTATAAATAAATAAATAAAACCAATATAAATGTCTTTTGCACCAGTATGTCCCTGCACGTCATATCCTTAATAGGACAGACCAACAAAAAATGTACTAGACTAAACCAATGCCAAATAGTTGCCAATATTGTTGAAAAAAAACATTTAAATCTCCTTCACTAGTATTGAGTTAACCCTTGAATTGGCCTTGTAAGAACTATCCCATTAATCTTGCATCATAAACTAAAGTCTTCATGTCTTGAAGATGCAATATAGCACGTAATAGCTCCATGGGGAGTTCCTCCCTTACAAGTTGCGATGTTCTAAAAAATGGTTCAATGAAGCGGATTGTCCACCTAAAGATCCGGTAAGGTTTGGTCAGATCGTTGATGCAGATCATCGAATCAGCTATCCAGTAGAGTTGAGAAAAGCAAAAATAAACTAAATGTTATATAAATTAATGTGTCAATATAATATCAAATACTCGACGCAGCAAAGTCGGTAAGGATCGTGGCTACTAACGTTGAGGTTTAGGGTTCATACCCCTACTTTGGCTCTCCCTTTTAATGTAGTAATAAAATGAACCCCCAAACTTTCCTAGAGATCCTTTTCCTCAGTCCTTTCCCAATTCAAAAAATTCATAAGGTTCCATCCTAGAGAGGGATCTAGAGTGAGATTCTGGTCTGATTTGTGGATAGGCCTCTCCTCTAAGAGAGGTGTTCCCTACCCTCTACTCTCTGGCTCAAAACAAAGAATCCTCTCTTGCCGAGGAAATGGTCCTCACAGAGGGACGTAGAGTATGGAACCCTTCCTTCCGAAGGAATCTTACTGATGAGGAAACCTACCACTTCCAGTCACTCTCGACCTCCCTCCACTCCATTTTCACCTCGCCTCAGGGAAGTGATGCTATCATCTGGACTCTAGCTCCCTCTGGTATCTTTTCGATAACATCTTTCTACAAAAGCTTAACTCTACCCCCAACTTTTCCGCCAAATCCAACAGCAATTCAATCCAAAGTATGGGCCACCATGGCTCCACCAAAAGTCCAAACTTTCAACTGGCTTGCTTGCTTACATAGAGCTCTTACAGTAGACCAACTACAAAAGAGAGGAATCCTGATCCCCAATAGGTGTGCCTTATGCCTGTGTGAGGAGGAAACGAACCAACATTTGTTCATTCACTGTGACTATACTTTTGACCTTTGGGGCCAAGTGTTGCAACTTTTGGCATCAAATGGGTCACCCCTCCTTCAGTCAAGGCTTTGATCTCCTATGATCTAGACTCATGTTGGCCGAAGACAGGAAGGTTGTTATGGAAGGCAACAGTTGCTGCAACCATATGGTCAATTTGGTTGGAAAGAAACTCTAGAATTTTCAAAGAAACAAAACTTCACACACCAGCTCTATTACACGAGACAATTTCTCTAGTTGCCTTTTGGGCTTCTAACCACAAGGTTTTTTCAGGGATCCCTGAAAGTTTTTTCCTCACCCATTGGATAAATGTCTTTCATCACCAACCGAGATTGGTAACCAGACCTTATAACTGGCAACCACCACCCCAAGGATATATCAAACTAAACTTCGACGGGTGCTCCCTAGGGAACCCTGGCGCAGTAGGGGCTGGGGGGGTCTTTCGCGACCACCAAAGCAATGTCCTCCTGGCGATTTCAGAATACATAGGCAGAAAGGATTCCCTTCATGTCGAAGCTCTTTCCCTTTTAATAGGCATAAAACTTTTCAATCCTTCTTGGGGCCTACCCCTGATAGTGGAAGGAGACTCAAAAAATGTTATTTCCTGGGCAAGGACAACGAGCTCACCACCGTGGTACCTAGCCTCAATTTTTGACGAAATTGATCATATAGTCAGGGATATGGACGTCTCCTGGAGGCATATATGGAGGACGTCCAAAGACAACCCAGATCACTTGGCGAAAGAGGGAGCTCGAAGTCAAGGCCAAGGACAAGCGCAACCTGGGTCCGACTCCTTTTTTGCTCAGGATCAGTGGCACACGACTTAATATGGCGCGGTTTTTGGTTTTTTGTCTCGCTGTGTTTTTGTAAAAGCTTCATGTAAATCGATGTAACTGGGTAACTCTATAAGCCCACTTTGTACATGTTAGGTTAGCACATTTTTTACTGAGTCACCCTTTGTTAGGGTGATTTTGGACTCTCACTTACTTGTAATACTCTCCAATGTAATACTCCTCCAGCAATACAACACATATATAAAAACAAAAAAACAAAATTAATGCATTTTAACCACATGAATGCTTAGAGTGGGGTTTGAACTTACAACCAAGTGCAAAGACCCCAAGCATACTACCCATAAAGGCTATTTAGACTACATTTCATATGTTTCCGCTATTATATACTAAATTATACAGAATTGCCCAATCTGAACCTCGATGCAGATCGGGAAGCAGTGGAACTACAGCAGTTCCTTAGTTAAACCAGACACCAAAGTTGTCCTTAGGAAACACAACTTATATCTCCTAAACAAAATCATAAGTATGAGATAACTTGGTTCACTCATGAATGAAAACTGTCCAAATCTAGAGATACATTTCCTTCACTACATTAGCCTCAATGTGTCAATTGACATCAATCCCCATGTATGCACATTTTTCGAATAAATGACAAGCAAAATCCAATACACTAATACGACTCAGGAAGATGCCCCAAAAAAAAGATAAGTAACCTCGTTGAATGTATTCTAAGTTGAGTTAGTATCTGTACACAAATCAAGAGGGTGTAGTTTCCGAGGGCTAAAATGGTGTTTTATAGATTTCTCTTAGCCCTTATGGGAATCTTGGAACCACGTACAGGCATATCTCATTCTATACCTTTTATGGAATATTTCAGAACCCATTAAAATGAAACCGCTCAAGTTCATCTATGATGGCTAAAATACCATGTTACAATGAGCAAGGCCATAGAAGAACAATAGGAATGAGGAGAGATGCAAGTAACATTTTCAAGAAGAATGGAGCCTAAAATGCCAATTGGCAATTACAGAATGATATAATTGACCATATGTGTATTACAGGTATCCATTAAAATAAGGTGCGGTTTGTATAGAGCCTAAGCTCTAAACAATCAAATTAGAACCTACCTTCAAATAGTGCCGAGAAATGTAGTTTCAATATTGGAAATCTTTGTGATAGCCTTAAAATATATTTTTATATTTATTTATAAAATTTAAAGCTTAAAAAATAGTGTAGATCGACAGATCTATGAAAACTTGAAAATTGACGATCCAAAAATGCGTTACAAAATACACTATTTCCAAAACTTGAAATCCATTTTTTTACTCATGTCCATACTTCTTGATGTCAAGATGATCAATTTGAAGATATTTGGGCATCAAAACAACCTCTTCTAGTGAAATTTTTGAGGTAAGCTCAAAATTGATTGTTTAGAGCCTCGGCTCTATATAAACTTTTCCCTTAAAATAAAAACCATACATATGCATGTTACAGAATTCATTTTTCTAAAAATGATATAGAGTGGCTTCTTCGTTGTTGGATAATGTGCATTTCAACATGCTATGTTTTTTCTAGTTAACAACACATAACAAGGAATGTTAGAAAAATTTTCTTCATAAAATACACAAAGCTTCAAAACCAACAAGCAGAAAAAACCAAGTCATCTTTTGTAGTTTTCTCTTAATGCTTGGAAATACTTTCTGTGAGACAAACATCAAACTTTATAAAGGAATATAATCCAAAAATATATTAAAGACCACTTGAGAATTTGTATCCTTTGCAGCACCATAGTTTTGAAAATGAAAAGATCAATCTCTAGAAGTGCCACTAAATCTTTATTACCTTAAACATTAAACCACGTTTTCCAGATTCAATATGGTCACCATAGCGAATGCCAACAAAATGTGAAACTTCATATTCACCCGATGGAATCTTAGAGTCCTCCTTTGGGTTCCCATCAGATTGCAAACCCCTTGAAGGTGCTTTTTCCACTCCTGAGGGGCAATATTGCTTGCATAGTTTCTCCCATGCCTTAAGTAACTCAAAAAATTCTTCCGCTGACTCATTTCTGACCTAAGAAATCGACAACTATAAACTCAATATCATTGGGAAAGAATGCATTTGCACTCTAACTTGCCAATTTAAGAACAGCCAGCCAATTAACGCGTGTGTACCTCTGTTTCTGGGTGATTTAGTTTCAGGCTTTGACAAGCAGATTCATTCAGATCAAGAGCCCATCTCTACATAATGGAAATTGAAAAGTTACATAGAACTAAAGTTACATAAAACTAGTACAGAATCTTATTGCAATTTCTGAATATCAATAAGGAGAAATTAAAATATTAAAAAGGGAGCAAATGTTGCTAAAGAGAAACTTACAGTCACAAGATTCACACCGGAAAGTTTAGCACCAAGGGATAATCCAGTGGACATTCCACCACAACCACAAAATAAATCCAGTAGTGTTAGCTCCGTTCTTTCTGGTTCATTACTCCTAGATGCCTTCCTTGTACTAGACTTACTCGCTATATCACTAACACAGCCAGTTTCAGTACAAACTGATGACAAAGAATCACTATTCCCATTTGAAGTCTCTGAAGTCATTTCAAAAAACCTGAATGAAGTCATGACGATGAAAAGACAAGAATACTCAAACATATTCGTATAGATATAACAAGCCATGACAAATCAGGAAATATTAGGGTAAACATTGATCAGGATCCCTGAGTAGACATTTACATGAATTAAACTAGGGATCAGCAACCTAAAAGCTATCAAGGATAACTGAGAAGGTAAATAAACAAGGACATGTATATTTTTTCTTTTAAGAAAAATGATGCAGAATAGTGATGGAAACAAAGTTGCCAAATTGTAGAAATTTTAAGAAATAAACACAACCCTAATCAGAATTTGTAGGGAATGAAATCCTTGGAAAAAAAAAAAAAAAGCAAAACACTAATCTAGAATATGCCCTTTCATACGTATAGGCAAGCAGAGAGAATTTGTTCCCTGCTGTCAAGACTTGAAAATCATCATTTCCACACCAATAGGTGATCTCTAAGGTGTAAGGTCAATCGTCCTCCAATACCAAAGAAGGCAACTTTTGTTCTAGTGCTCTAACAGGGCAGTACCATTTTGTTTGTGGTTCCCTTTGGGCCTTTATGACTTCTTAACTCTCGTGCAACCAGTCATATGACAGGGAATGTAACGTTACAATCCTCGTAAAGGTTTTCTGGAAGGAACCTAGTCCTCTACACTGTCATCAGTTCTAAACTCAGTATTTGCAGGGTAAGCTCAATTACTATGCCTTTACTTGAAGTGTCCATATTGTTTGTTCCCAGTTCACGAAGAATATTAATTTTGTTTATCAATTAGTTTATTGAAATCACTAGTTTGTTTATTTGTGATGACTACTTGATGTTCAAAATCTTGATAAGAAACCTGAATAGGAGATTTTGTAAGTGGATTGCTTTCTCGAGCCTGGTACTCGATGTTTGTCAGCATGTAATACATGTCATAGATGTCTAGTATTTGGGGCCAAAACTCCAGTATGGCCCCCATATATTCATGCAAGTAATTTTCTACGAAAAGTTTGAACTTTTAGCATTAGTTATTTCTCATTCATTTATGTATAAATAAAATTACATTTAAAAAACTGATCACGATGCAAAATTAATGTACAAATATGTCAATAATCAGCAAGAGAAGACCGCTCATAGAGCCATCAAGGTGTGGGGCAACTAAAATTATGGATATATAGATACCTTTCTCTACCTAATAGAATTTGTCAGAATATTACCTTCCCGCCAATTGTGTGCAAATCACACAAGGATCTTGCAACACTTGAAGATCATCATCATTATCATCGTAGCCTTATCGCAACTATTTGGGGTAGGCATCTCGCAGCTCTAGAAGATCTCATCAAATATATTGGCTACTCTGGACATCATGTGGCTTCTCTACTCACCCATGAAATACAAAATTGCATGAGGCGCCATCAATAATGACATGGTTCCAATTTGATGCAAGTCCAGCAACAATTGTGAGGCTTGACCTCATAGGATTCACAAAATTTGCCAAACAGAGAAAAGTGGACAGCATTTCACTTAAGGGAAAGCAAAAGACAACCCTTTCTCCAACGGGCCCATGGTTTCCTTTGGAGTAGCCATCAGATCTTAACAACTTCTGCAGGCAGTGTTACCCCGGTAGTCCAGCATTCAACTCGTGTCATATGTCGACAGTTCAAAGCTCTCAACAACTCCAGATCCCGATAATATACAGTTTTCTTAAGGCTGGGATCGAACTCAAGACCTCTTATATAGATGTTAAAGGCTATATCACTCCACCAATTCTAGTTAGTGAATAAATATGAAAATAAAATTTTGTATATCTACTTCAAAAATGAATTATTTTATTCACTAATAATAAGCGTACAAAGGTGTCTAGCTGTAACCGCTTTTAAGCTGAAGTAATAGAAACCTTCAACACATACTGGACAGTGACACTCGTTACTGTGTCCATGTAACACTACATGGACGTAGTTTATGCAAGTTGTTTGGGTGCATTTCAAGGGGTGACTCCTCACAATGGACATCAAATGCCAGTAAACATCTGCCCCTAAAAAGCCCCAAAATCCTTTCTTAAGGCCTGCTAGATTTAGATTAACGTAGTTTTGACTCTTCCCTTGAGTTAAGTCAATGTAGAATCCCTCGAAGTTTTGCCTATTCCATTCAGTCGATACCAACTAAATTGTTACTGCAACACTAACTCACCAAGAAACAAGGCCATATTTAGGGGCTGACATGGAATATCATTGTTGTAGTACAGAGTTTGTCAAGGATGGACAGATAAAAAGGGTCATTTGATTTATGCCTACTAGAAATGGACGCATGTGATTAGGACTCTATTATGGACTTAGTGGCTCCTTGAGAAGAATACACCTATGGACCAATATTATGCTTTCGAGCACTTCTTGCAGTCTTAGGGCTAGGACTTTACTCATGTTCTCAGGTGTCACTTTTGTATATGATTTTATGGGTATTGTTGATTAGGCTGATCGGCCAAAAGTCCTCATTTTTTTTTATTGACCTATTAGAGGAAGGTTATGAAAGTGGAAATCATCCGCTGGTACAGTACTACTTGAGAGTGGAATTCCAAGAGCAATGTCATGAACTTATCCTCGAGCATATCCAGTGCTCAAAAAGTCAGATGTGTCTGCAAAGGCGGTTTATGGGCCTGGCCGCCTTGGCCAGGCACACGACAAACAAGGACAGGTTAGGCCCACAAGGAGTTCTTAAGCAAGGGTTGAGTGCCTACTTTCTTCCTTGGCTTGCCCGCATCAAGGCGCAACCTAGATGCAAGATGCCTAGGAAGCCCGCTTAGGTGTTTTGGCCTTCCGGCACTGAGATGGATGGGCGGCCGAATTTCGAACATTGAGCACATCCAAGACATCTTGAAGGAATGTAGGTGGATAACCATCAAATCTCTATGCTCTATCTCTCCAATGCAAAGACTACCTATTTCCTCGTCTGCTTCGAAGGATCATTCATCCATGTATGCTCTCTCTCCACACACACATTCATATATGTATATGTATATATATATATATATATATATATATATATATATATATATATATATATATATATATACATGTACGTCTATGGATATGCATATGTATGTGTATATATATATATATGTCGATATGTATGTATGTATATGATTGATTTATATAACAGAAGGTAAAGTCACACCTCAATACCCCATCAGGAAACACAGTTCCAGCATAGCAAATCCCAATGATAGCTAAAAAGTATATTTGCCTCTAATCATGAAATTTGGAGGTCGAAAAATGGTGTAAATCTTACAGATCTATGGAAACTTGAAAATGGAAATGAAAAAGGCTTAGCGAGGTAGGGAGACAAGGTGAGGAGGAGAAATCGAGGGGGGGAGAGGGGGACATGGGGGAGGGGGGGGGGGGGGGGGGGGGGAAGGCCCTCTATAAGTGGGGAGAACATGAGCTCAAGGGTGTGTTTGTTGGGAAAAACGTTTCGCTCCAAGAGCCAAACCTTCGCCCACTTTGTAGTGTTTCTATATTGATGAGTTAACTAGGCATATATAACATGAGGTACTGTGGCATATGTTGTTCGCGAATGACATAGCTTTGATTGATGCGATTAGAGGCAGCATCAACCCAAAGTTAGAACTTTGGAGGGATGCTCTAGAATCTAAAGGTTTTTTTTAAAAATTAGTCGAGCTAAGATAGAAATATATAGAATGCAAATTTAGTAATAATAGGAGTAGAAACAAAGAAGTAGTTAAGATTGATGGCCAAGAATACCTAAAATAGGTTATTAACGATACCTTGGGTTGCTAATCCAAGAGAATTGACAGATTGAGGAAGATTTCGTACATAAAATTAGAGCTATATGGGCGAAGTGGAGATGTGCATCCGATTTTTATGTGATTGCCACATACCAATAAAACTGAAGGAGAAGTTCTACATTACAGTTGTAAGACCAGCCATGTTTTATAGTACAGAATGTTGGCGGATAAGAAACAACATATCCATAGAATGAGCATAACTGAGATGAGGGTCTTGAGATGGATGAGTGTCAAGACAAGAAATGATAGAATTTGGAATGAATATATTCGAGGGAACTTAGGTCAGTTAGGTGTGGCTTCAAAATGCGATAAGATAAGGGAAAGTAGACTTAAGCCGTTTGGCCATGTGCAACGTACACTTGATACAACACCGGTTAGGAGAAGCAATTTGGTCTAAGTGGAAGGCTCTAAAAGGGCAAGAGGGAAGCCCAAAAGGACATGGATGAAAGTGGTGAATGGTGACATATAGTCTTACTGAGGGTACAGCCTAGATAGAGTAGAATGGCATAACGAAATTCAAGTAACAGACCCAAATAATTGGGATAAGGCTCGAATGATGATGAAATAAGTAAGGTTTTACTTCCATCAAAACTTTACGAGCATTTGTCTCTCATACACCCAATAGAAAGACCCATCTTGCACCAGCTTCTTTGTCTTAGCTTCATCATCCTCATCCTCACTCTATCTCTCTTCCCCTCTCTGGTCTCCATTTTCTTCTCTATCGAAGGATCAAACACTACCACTTCTCTCTCTCAAAACTCTTCCTCATAACTCTTTCACAATAGTCCTCTCTCTCTCTCTCTCATATATATATATATATATATATCATGCCACAAATATTCTTGTGGGCATTGTCCCTATGATGCCTTGTACAATATACATACACTAGCCATTTTTCTTATCACTTGGTGCCAGAAGGTTCTAGAGTAATCTAGTAAACTCATGAGAGTTCAAATGGGTTTCTAGATGTATCCTAAGGGAAGGGTAGTATGGAATGCTCTAGAACATTGTAGAGGCTAGAAGGTTCCTAGCCGTCGGATGTTTGCCAAGTGTAATAATCTTGACCGTTGGTTGTAAGGCCTAGTGCCTATATAAGGGGGAGGACCCTCATTTGTAACACACATCAGAAGAGTGAGGACCTTAGACCTTGTAAGCTCTTGAGCATTAGTGAAATACAAAACTCTTCCTATTCTATTGTGTCCCTCTTGTGTCTGTGTGTGGCTGCTCTCTTTTGTGTGTGCATACTTATGTTATTCATGCTAGCGTGTGTGGGTGGTACGCACTATTGGCAATCACTTCGTGCTGGTTGGTGCACATTTGTGTTCTTGGTTGGGAAGGTTGACTCGTCCCTGACGAACTGAGGTGCGAGTGCCACACGGTCAAAGTGTGGGGCTTCAACTAGCATCGTGACAAGCGGCAATCTTCCTCACACCATCAATGTAAGCTTAATTGAACACATCTTTTTCAATGTTTTTCTTCTCTCTCATCCCTTTCCCCATTACCATTCACCTCTCTAGGCTCCTGCAAACTTTCTTTCCTAATTTCTAAACAAGAAACCTATTAAGTCTGCGTATTTTGGGTGGCTAATTCTTTACCCAATTTCTCTCTTTCTTTCTCTAGCCTTCATGCTTTTGCATTTTTGGAGAATGGTTGGGTTTGAAGAGAGAAACGAGACTTCAAAAGCGAGAAAAACAGTTCCTTCTCAACTTAAGCATGTCCTTTTGGCTTCCTGCTCTACAAAGAGGCCAGCAATTGAGGACAATGCTAAAGTACCACTGGTTCAACAAAACAACAAGCAAAGGGGAGCAGCACTAGGTAATTTAAATAATCAATGATGGGAATACTGGGTATTCTCCTAATTTTTCACATAAAGTTTGATGTGGGTTTTCAGCATCTAGAAGAAACCTATTTGGGCTTGAGAGTTTGATTGATTGGTGATTGATAGAATTGCTATGAGTGTTGTTTGCGTGGTTTGCATTCAAATTAATTTGACTTCAAGGAAACCATATATTCCTCTAATTAAGGTAAGTTTTAATTTGGATTTTATGTTTATTATGCAAAACTTTTTGGGCTTTAGGTATTTGATTAATTGATTTTGTGTCATGGAACTAATTTTTATTTGGTTTAATGAGTTAATAATATGAGTATTCCTTTTATAATTGTTTTTCTCTCTTTCCTTTTATTGTTGATGAAAACTTATTTAGGAGATTGTATTATGCGGTTATTTGCTTATATAATTTGATATCTTTAAAACTGGGTTTATTCTAGGGTTATTTTTTTAAAACTGGGTTTTTTTTTTACTCAATTGGTTGAAATTTATGAGGACCATCCTATGCAGAATAAGTTACTCTTGCGTTTTTGTAGTTTACTCTTGCAGAGATCTGAGGTTTAACTTTGTTATAATTGTTCCAAAAGGCAGGCCGCCCATTGCTTAGGTGGGTCCAGAGGGCCTGGGCACCTCGCCTAGGCCTAGGTGGCCTGCCCCTCAGCAGCTGCCCAAGGGTGGAAATGCCCCTCATTGAGAGGTGTTTAAGGGTTGTTTTAGAAAAATAAGAGGGGAAAAAGGTGGGTTAGATTCATTTCAAAACTAAACCACATTAGAGCCCATTTTAAAAAGAGAAAAACCTCAAAAACTAGATTTTTGTGATTTCCATGTGATTTCCTAGATTTTAGGGGTTCTTTCTACTGGGCCGCCTAGGTTCTAGGCGCTAGGTAGCCTGGACCCCCCACCCCCCAGCCGTCTAGGCGCCGCCCAGCTTTTTTTGGAACACTGTTTGTTATGCTGCTGTTGAAATGGCATTATCTCTTATTGGAGAATAGAAAGCTGTGAAATTGAAACTTTAACTTACCTCATTATGTATCTGAAAAGACCATACTTGAATAAATCGAGATGTTTGCCATATTATTTGGAAGTTGTAAGTTTTAGCTATGACCTTGTAAGACATTTGCTGGTATTATGTTGTTATTTCCCAAATGTTTTTAATTGATGGTTGGAGCTCTGTTTCTAAATTTCATGGGAATCTGTGCACTTTCATTATAATTTGAAATTCTCATATTAACTGCAACTCAAGTTCAACTTTAATTCTCATTTGGTCGTTTGAATCCTGAGCATGCAGCTCTCTAGTTTTGCAACACGCTGCCCAACCCTCTCTCTTTCCATTTACTCACTTGCTGAAATATCGAATTTTAGGATGAAAATTTTGATGCATGTACAGAAAATTGTGTTGATAGTTGTTCCTCTTTCTCTCTCATACATCTTGATTGTTAATTTTAGTCTTACATGTCTCCTTCTTAGAAGAAATATTGGCCTCATATCACTAAAAAATTGAATGAACGGTTAAAACTTGATTACTCACAACTCTCCGAAAGCCAAACGTTCCTGGATCAATCAAACTTGGGTACCCAGTCTTCCTAAGAGGGCTAAATTGAATTCTCGTAGTCTCTTGAAGCCTAATACTCCAACCTTTGAAGTCGACACACTTGATCCCAAGCAATGAGGTGGAATTTGTGTCCCTCACTAATGCATACTTTCCAAAATTGACTTCCGATAAGGGTTTGCAGTGGGTTATTGCTTGTTGAGATCTGATAGATGCCAAGGAATATGTTTGTAAGCCAGGAGAACTGTGAAGCTATGTGAGGTTGTAGCTCTGTGAGAGCAAGGGCCAAAGCCTTAAAAAATATCCACACGGCATGTACACATAACAGCAGCATCACTGAAAAGCTGACCGACAGAGGGACACATGTACATGTGCATAGAGAGAGCTCTCTTTGTACTGTGGTAGGAGTGCTAAACTTGCTCTTAAAAGGGGGATTGAAATCCACATTCTAGGATCATGGTCCCATCATTTATTGTCCAACTTTGACAAGCCAATCATGAGCCCTAGAAATGAGACTATGGGTCATGGATCTTTGTTTATCGGATAAGAAAATAGTACTGCATCATGGTTTCTGGGGCGAATAAAGTGCCCTTAATGTCTCTTATTTTGACTCAATGGTACCAGTCCCCTCCTAGCATATTTTATTTTGGTATTAAAAAAGTTTCTTTGATTTCGAAATATTTTTTTAGAATGTTAAAATATTATTTTTGTTTGTAATTTTTATTAAAAAAGTATTTCTGAAATTTCAGAACTTAAAATAATACATGTGGGACTAAGGATCCAGCCCCACATGTATGTGTTTTGTTTTTAAAGTGTGGGGACCATGTGGCCCCACCCAGTGGGCCACGCCCCATTTTTTTAAAACAATTTTGGCCATACCACCTTTTAAGGAAAAGGGGGACCACACCACCTTTTATGCAAAATAGGGGAGCAAGACACTTTCATGCAAGAAGGGGGTGCACGCCACCTTTTTAGCTAAAAGGTGGCACACCCAAAATTTCTAAATATAAGGCTCCATGCCATTCTTTTAGGAAGTAGGGGCACACCCCACTTTCTTGATGTGTTCAAAATTTGAATAAGATAATATAGGAAAGCTTTTATTTTAAATAAGATTTGATTTGCTTTTCTAATGGGATTTATTTAAAATTCAGATCTTGAGAGATCTAGATAGTGTTTAAATTTGATTGTATTTTCAAATTTAAATAGGAGTTGGATTGGGTCAAAGTATAAAAGGATAAGGTTTCTATCTTTCCATCAAAAAGTATGATGGCTGATTTTTTGGATGGATGGCTTTGATTAAATCTCTCTCAACCCATAGATTCTTATTTATCCTAACTGTCTAGCTAGAAACTGAATAAGACAATACTTAGAAGGAATCCTATTAAATTAGGATCTAGAATTCTTTCTATAAAAGTTTGAACCTTTTAAAACTACTAGATCCTCTATCTCTCTCATGCCCCAATAGATCCTCTCTTTCTCTCTTATACCCAAAATTCTCTCCCTTTATTTTTTAAACGCCACCCTCTCTTAACCATAGGGAGGCACGCCAACTCTCTCTCTCTTCTATATTTTGTCTTAAAGAAAAGTATAGGTAGTGTTATAGAGAAACACTAGAGCAAGCGTTTGTTGTATTTTGAAGAAAGAAGAGAAAAGCCTAGCTTAGAGAGAGATCAACCCACAGATTCAACTCTAATTTATTCCTATAAGGTTTGTAGAAACCTTAGTTTATTTTTGAGCTCTCTAAAACCCCCAAAAAAAAGTATTGTCTATAAAGCTTCCTTATCTCAGAATTTTCAACAATACCTTAAGGAGTAAAATTGCGTCATTGGTCAGGGAATCAAGTGTCGGGTGTACCAAGACCTAATAGAGTAACTCCAAGCATCTTCCAGTAAGCCTTCCTAGCAGTTTTAATTAATTTTTAATGCTATTTCCTATTTTCGGGTAAATTTTCATGAACGTATTTTGCGCTAAAAAACATAGTAGAAGTTAGTTTAAATATCCTGGATAGTTTCTATTTCTCTTAGCAGCAAAAATAAAGATTCTAGGTTGTATCTAGGGCACTATTTTAATTTAGAGTAACATATTGTGGTCTATGTAAGTGAAATTCAGTTATTTGAAAAAAAGTAAAAGAAATTTTTTTTTTAATTTAATACCTTGAGTTCTACATAGCCACACCTTTCATTGGTGTCAAAGCCTCTATTTTTTTTATGCCATTTTTTTTTTTTTGGGTCCAAAAAACATGATTTCAAAAGGTTTCCTATATTAAGTTTAAAAGTTTTGATGGGAAGAATTATACTAGTTGGAAAGGAAAAATAGGTTATGTCCTCTTTGTAGGAATTAGCCAAATGCTTACTGATGACCTGCCACCTGTTCCAAGTGGAAATGCTTATGAAAGGCAAGCCGTAAGAGATGCTTATGCTCAGTGGGAGAGTAAAAACACTCTAGCAAAGCATGTGCTACATATGGCCATGGATGACACCCATACTCTTGAGTATAAGCACCTAAAGACTGCAAAGGAGATACATGAACGATTTGAGACTGATTATGCATCACCTTCTCTCACTAAAAAGATAATGGCTATGAAACAATACCCAGATTTAAGATGAAGGAAGGAGGAAAATTAACTGAGCATATAGAGCAATTTAGAGTTTTAGTTTGTGAACTCGAGGCTGCACAAGTTAAGCAGAATGAAAATATACAAATCTTCCAGTGGCTAATTCTAAGCTGAGCTCATGGGAACTTCATTTGAGGCCTTACTGCAAGGGAGAGCATGCCAAAGTTGGACGAGATCATCACCAAACTTAAAGCCGAGGAAGAAAGGAGATTATCTCGCAATACTTCAGCCTTGAATGACTCTGTAAATCTAGTAAACCTTAAACCTGACTCTAGTTCACTCAAGAAGAAGAAAGGCAAAGAAAGAACAAGAACAAAATGAATGAGAATCAAAAAGGGCAAAAGGGGTCTAAGAAGAAAAAGGATTTTAAGAATATCCAGTGTTATAACTGCAAGAAATTTGGGCACATTGCTAAGTATTGCAAAACACCCAAGAATGCAAATCCTAAGGGCAATAGGGAGCATGCTTGTGGTCCTTGAGACCATGCTAGCTGACCCTAAAGTAAGGTCATATTGTTTTGACTCAAGGTGCACTGCCCATGCATCAAACGCCAAGGATAGATATAGAAATTTCAAGCTTGTTGCCCCTAGGGAACAGTATATCTATATGGGTAGGAATCAAAAGACTGAAATTCTAGGTATTGGAGATTTCATCCTTCAACTTGAGAATAGCAAAAGCATGGTCCTAAAGCAAATTCTTTATGCTCCTGAGATGAGGATGAGTTTAGTTTTGGTCGCTAAATTGGCTAAGGCTAGTGACTCTACTATTTTTTCTGGTAATAAGGTAGAGGTGAAATATGGAGATCATGAATGGTCATCTTCTAGATGGTTTATTTTCAATGGCAATAAAGGATTTCATTCCTATGTCTCGTGTTATAATGATAACAATGATGATGCGTAGATATACCACATGAGAGCCTAGGGCACATAAATCCTAAAAGGATGGAGAGATTAAAGAGAGAGGCATTATTAAGTAATCTAAATGGAGATTTAACCAGAGTCTGTGAATCATGTGTTCAAAGAAAGCTGGTTAACAAATTCTTTGTAGAAGCTCAGAAAGCTACTAACATATTACAGGTTGTCCATAGTGATATTTGTGGACTTATGAATGGGACCAGTAAGGGCCGTAAGAAGTACTTTATCACCTTTATAGATGATCACCCCCATTTGGCCATGTCTATCTATAAGTGAAAAGTCCAAAGCCCTAAACTAGTTCAAAGAGTATAACGCCGAGGTAGAAACCCAAACAAACCAGAAAATTAAAGTCCTTAGATCTAATAAGGGGTGGAGAATATTCCGCACGACTATTTAAAGAATTATGTATTAAGCATGGTATTATATATCAGTATACTATACCGCACACTCAACAAAAGGGTAACTGAGAGTCGGAATAGGACCGTAATGGAAATGGTGAGGAGTATGATGAGACATGCTAAGCTCTCCCTCGATTTTTGGGGAGAAGTTATTCTGCTAACAAACTATATCCTTAATCGGACTCCCACAAAAGTTGTCCCACTAACTTCTTATGAGATTTTCACTAGTTGTGCTGCATCCCTTGATCACCTCAGAGTATGGGGATGCATGCCCATGTCCTAATACCCCATCAAAATAGGACAAAATTAGATCCTAAAATTGTTCAGTCCATCTTCATAAGATACCCACCACATAGTAAGGGATACCATTTTTATAATCTTGTCTTTCTATCACTTACCCTTTAGGCCTATCTTCATTTTCCCCACCACCCTCCTACTGATATCTTCTTGAAAACGTCCCTCTCAATTTTTAAAATCGAGGCACTCTTAATTTGTGTTAGTTGTCCCCTCCTTATTCCCTTTAGTTCCCTCCTCATTTTCGCAATGGCACATCCTCCCCATATTTTTCTAACCACCTCTCTCTAAAACATCGAAAAGAGGCATAAGCAAAAGAATTTTATTTTTCCAGTTTTGTAGTCCTTTTTTCTATATGATTCCACAAACACCATCTTGATGCCAAACTCTCAAGAGAAAAGATATTTCCGATGCTTACTCAACAAAAAGATATTTCCAATTTTTTATATCATTTTCCATTTTCCCAAATGTTATTATGCTCGTACACTCCACTAGAATCTGTTAAAAAAATAGAAAATTACGTAATGAAGTTCTCCTCAATGGACACAAGTCATTGGCTTCACAAGCCTTTCATCCATTAAAAAGGGAACCCAACACAAGTTAAAAAAATTTCTAGAAGAATGTCCATGAACCCATGAGGATGGCAGCTGTCCTACATGAAATTTAAGAATGCCATTTTCTTGGATATCTCAAGCCATCATGTGTATACTATTGGATTTAGTGGCAAAATATTTGATCTCAAATATGGGCCTATGTGAAGCCAATCTCATCGTTGTTGCTTCTCTATGCATAACAATTGAGCCAGTTATACTATTAATGAGTAAAAGAGTTAATTATCAAATAATATATATATATATATATATATATATATGCATGTGTATATACATGTGGAAGTGTGTGCCTAAGCATTTATGCATGCAGGCACAAATTTTTCATTGGATGTATTGCAATCTTGTTTGTGTACATGACTGGCCAGGTTTTTGCATGCATAACACATGCATATAAAAATCAATCCATGTTTGTACTAATACTTCACTTTAAAATATAGATACATATTCATTGATGCCAAAATTTCTCCATCAATATATTTAACAAAAAAGCATGGCCACAAAAGGAAAGAGAAGACAATTGATAGTGAAACAGTACCATCAACTTTTATCACGTTATCTAAAAAACAAACAGTAAATTACATTCTAACTTACCAGATAGTATATTAGAAAATGTTGAATATGGTATGGAGTAGCTCATATCATAATAAAAATCACAAGGTGGAATGGACTTCCTTTTGGCCAAATTTACCTGATACAAGATCAATATACTTTTAATACACCCAAAAGGAATGAAAACGAAATGCCAAGATCAAGATTACAAAGATGAGCCCTGAACTCTTGAAGTTAAAGTCAAAAAAGGAATCACCAACATCTAAAAACTTTTTCATGCGTGAGAGATAATCTTAAGTTATGATACTTTATACAGATCCATACATTTGGTGTTACTTGTACAATCTTGATTTTGGAGACGATGCAATCCAGTAAATTGTCATTTTTTAGATCAGAGTAAAATATACGCTTCTTGTCATGCTGAGAAGCCAAGCCTTGTATAACCTGAGAAAGAGGCACAAACACAATCAAGCATGAATAATAGAATTGATAAATAGAGTGGTAAACACTTCAGGTCAACACCAACCATCACATGAACTAGGAGCTGGCCAGGTCCATATTTTTTTTTTCTGCACAATGGGACACATATTTTGGCCTTGTGCATATTATTATTTTATGTTTATATGATAAAGTGCACATGCGTCAAAATTTAGGGGTTCACCACACGTACAAAAATTTAAAGAAAAAATGTATCAACAAAGTCAGCCATCCAGAAACCCAAAGTCAATCTGGTGCATCCATTCTATACAATTCCACATACCAGAGTAAAGGACCGTCTACACGCACACGCACACACACCAAAAGATATTATGCTCCCGCGGGAGTATATTGTCCATTTACTCCCTCAGTTAAAACCCCATATAAGATTAATTTTAGGACCCCAAAATGTGGGGATGTAACCTCTACAACCCATAGACTAACCTCAATTAAAAAATAAATAAAAATTCTAATTTCACCATCTATAGATTTGAAAAAGAAAAATTAAAATTCTCAAGATTGAATAGAGACCATCCAATTTTTCCAGGATGAAATCTAAGTGTTCAAAAACTCATTTTTTTATTTTGAGAATAATCATCTAGTGATTACTAGATGGATCCCAAATTTTCAAATTGAAAAAATCCTCCCAAGTAGGTCCTCTGATCGAGGGAGCAGATGTACAATATGCTCCCACAAGAGCATAGTATATGCTCTCTCTCTCTCTCTCTCTCTCTCTCTCTCTCTCTCTCTCTCTCTCTCTCTCTCTCTCTCTCTCTCTCTCTCTCTCTCTCGATATATATATATATATATATATATATGAACAACCTAAAAAACGCCTATAGGCGAAATGCCATAATATTTCGCCTCCATCACGGACTTGTTATGTTCATGGCGGTTTATTGAATGGACCTGCAATGGATGGCGCCATATGTGTGGTTCCGCGTGAATTTTTGGACCACCACGGACCTAGTATGTTTATGACAGTACCTGCCACAAAAATGCTAGATCCATGGGGTTCGAAAACGCACGCCATCCGATTTTTTCGGACGGCAATTGGCCTATGGGAGAAATCATTGTAGCATTTCACCCATAGGCGTTGCGTAGATGCTTCCATATATATAATAAATACACACACACACATACACACACACACACACACACACACACACACATATATATATATATATATATTGACTTTCATATGTCCACTATTCCAAACACCATCTCAGGGTTTACTTGTGTGACCCCATAATTTTGCATAGTTTCTGGAACCTATCAAAGAAGATAGTGAAAAAATTTCAAAAAAAAAAGGAATAAAGAGAAAAATAGAAAATGTTTTTCTGATGCATGAGATAAAATAGTTAATGAGGACTATCAATTTTGATTGTCTTTTTGATGTTTTTTTTGCGTTTGTTTTTTTTTGTGCGGGGGGTTGTCTTGCAATATCTAGGGTTAGATGAGCTCAAAATCCTTTTCAGGTAATTTTAAGACTATCTACAAATTTGTTGTCAGACAAATGCCCCTATGATGGTTTTTTTGAAAGGGTTGTGAAGTGTGGAAATATTGAACATAGCACATGTAATCTTTTTACACACACACACACAAATATATAAGAGATGTTGTACCCACTTGCTGATGAAATAGTACCAGTCTAACAGTGCGATACTGTTTGGTTTTTAGTTTTTAATTTGGTTTTTAGTTTTTTAATAAATCCAGTTAAATGGACACTGTTTGGCATTTATTTTTTTAATAAATCCAGTTGAACATGTGCACCTAACATAGGCGCACCAAAAGAATAAAACAAAATAATTTGCAAATAACAATGAGCAATATACCCCTGCCCCTATTGATGAACATTATAGGAGTATTTTGTTCCTTTGTTGTGCACATTATATTTTTTATTTGTTTAGTGCAAGTCTAGCACACATACCCCAAAATTTCAGGCCTATTAGATTGATGAAAAAATTTAAAATTCAAAAATAAAAAAATGAACAATATTGCTAGTTATCAAATCCAGCCATATTCAATCTAGGCCATTGGCCTGATGCCCCGACCCACTGGGTCCAATCTCGGACCACCTGACCCAATAAGCAGGCCTATTAACAAAACATGTAAAAAGGGAAAAAGCATAGTCAACATTCTCACAGTATCTGCAGCCCTGAAAAACCATTGGGCATTGAAATATTGTATTCCATCCATTGTCTCAAAGAACTCCAAGATTCTACCAATGTAGTTGGGTCCTCCCTTCTGGCCCTAAAAGAAATACAGAGCTCATTACAACTTGACACATTTAGTGACAACTCTAGCTCATGAGATACAAATTCAAAAATAGAATAGCAAACTTGGGTTCTCTCTAGGTCGTGAGATACAAATTCAAAAACAGAACAGCAAACTTGGGTTCTCTTTTCTAATTGTCAAATCAGAACTGATTTTCTATATCCAACTTCTTTTCTATTTCCAACCTCTTATGTTCTATACAACTTAGTTCATCAGAGTACCAACTTTCAAATACATATCTTACATTTGTCATTAACATGGGCTGGCATTACAAGCAGTTGCACATAAGAAACCAAAATATTTTAGATCACAATGGACCAACATCATTTACCTTCACATAGGCGGTGTCACCTAGATTAAATTTATGCCCACAAATATCAGCTTGCAAGTAATGACATCTCACATCCAAAATAAGTTCATCAGAATCCCTGTAAGTATGACTCCTAAGCATCACAGGAACTCGAGTCCAAATAAATGGAGCAGCAAAAGGATAAGATAAGATGACTGACAATTTAAAAGGGAAGAAGACTGACTTACATTGACCAATTTTTCTTGGAATTTCTGCCACTTTTCTGAAGAAAACCAAAAAGTGGAAATTAGTAACTAACAAATGGAATATGCACTAATTTTAATAATGTATCGCCAATATTTCTATGTTTTATAACAAAATGATAATGCCCATCCGGTAAGAGACTCCTCAAAATTATTAAACTGCCAGAGCTTCACATGAATTCCAAAAGTTAACTTGGAAGCATGGTCACAGTAATAAGCTATTTATAGTTGAAAGTGTGAATTATGGTATTCATCAAGTATGCATGGTTCAATACCATTGAAGCCACAGAAAGACTTCAGAATATGAATAAACCACTTCTGATGCACAGATGCGTGGAAATGAGCTCCATAGGCATACATGATGATATTCAAATGCTTCAAAAACATGTGAAAAAACACTTAACACCATGTTCTTTCTTTTGATAAATCCACAAAACCGAATCTCAAAATGGAATGGCAATACCTGAAGATCTTTCTCTCTCTGGAAAAGATTTCACAAAACACTTTTTTTTTTCTCTCTCTCTCTCTCGATAGATCAACAAAACCCAATTTCAAAAAGGAATGGCAACTCCTCAACATCATTATACAAGAAAATCACAGAATGGAATATCAAAAAGTCTCTCTCTTACAGCCAAGAGAACATCATACCTCGACATTATAACGCCATGGCCATCTGTTGTGTGCTTCCTCCAAGTCGACCGGAGCCCCAATCAACCTGCATTCCTCATTTGTCACTTTCTCACCCACTTTCTGCTTCTTCACTCTCCTCTGATAGACCTCACACACAGAATCAGGGGATGAATCTACCTTAACAGAACTGTCAGTGCTCAAAGATCTCCTATTTTTCCCTGATTTTTCAGAGCACAAAACAATTCTGGGTGACCTTCTGAGAGCTTTCTTGTAATCCATTGAAGATACGTGCCCTAAATTTGGCAAAGAAAGTGCTGTACCAGAATGCTCAACGCTCGAAGACAGCTTATTTTGCCCAAAATTTTCAAAGTATGACGCATTTCTAGGCGACCTTCTTAACTCTTTCTTGCTCTCCATTGAAGAGCCATGCCCTACATTTGGCAAAGAAGTTTCTTTAACTGAACCATCAGTGCTCAAAGAAGGCTTAGTTTGCCCTATATTTAGAGATCTAGACAACATTCTAGGCGACCTTCTTAACTCTTTCTTGCTCTCCATTGAATAGCCATGCCCTACATTTGGCAAAGAAGTTTCTTTAATTGAACCATCAGTGCTCAAAGAAGGCTTAGTTTGCCCTATATTTAGAGATCTAGACAACATTCTAGGCGACCTTCTTAGCTCTTTCTTGCCCTCCATTGAAGAACCACACGACACATTTGGCAAAGAAGTTTCTTCAACTGAAACATCAGTGCTCAAAGAAGCCATAGTTTGCCCTATATTTGCGGACCATGAAACCATTCTAGGTGACCTTCTGAGCTCTTTCTTGCCCTCCATTGAAGAACCACTCCCTACATTTGGCAAAGAAGCTTCTTTAACTAAACCATCAGTCCTTGAAGAAGGCATAGTTTGCCCCATATTTGCAGAGCTTGAAACCATTCTAGGTGACCTTCTTAGCAATTTACAGTCAACCCTAGAAGAACCATGGCCTACATTTGGAGAAGACGTTTCCTTAACTGAATTATCAGTGCTTGAAGAAAGCACAGGTCGCCACATATTTGCAGAGCTTGACGCCATTCTAGGCGACCTTCTGAGATCTTTCTTGCCCTCCATTGAAGAACCATGCCCTAAACTGGGCAAATGAGTTTCTTTAACTGAACCACCAAAGCTCGAAGAAGGCAAAGTTTGCCCCATATTTGCAGAGCTTGACACCATTCTAGGCGATCTTCTGAGCATTGCAGAGCTTGACGCCATTCCAGGCGATCTTCTAAGCACTTTACGGTCCTCCATTGAAGAAACTTGCCCTAATCTTGAAGAAACGGGGGCAAAGTTTTGCCCTAGAAAAGGGCAGTGACGCCGGGACTCTCTCAGTCGCAGTGGATGCAGCTGAGGAGAGCGCGCGCAATATGAATATGCCAGGTTGGATATATACGTGCGGGGTACTCACGCGTGGAAATTTGGCATATAACGCTTATCGTTTGAGTTAGTAGACGAGATGTCGAATGGACGGTTCGAATAAGGAGAGATATGATCGTACGGTTGTAGTTTAATGACAGCTTGTTAAAGTGCACTGCGGTGTTGGCTAAGGCGGGGCCTATCTCTTGAACTTTTATGGTTTCAGTTTCTATAGGGCTGCAGCCCTTTTTATTCAAGTTGGGCTGCGGCTGTGTGCACCGTTGATCTATATGGACGGTACAGATTCTTTGTGTTACTTAAAGGACGAGGATCCCCGGTATCCATTGTCCTTTCCTAAATTTCCTTTGGTTTGCCCTCTCTTTCTCTCTCTAGCTCCCAAGTTGTTTTGTTTGCCCTCTCTTTCTCTCTCTAGCTCCCAAGTTGTTTTGTTTGCCCTCTCTTTCTCTCACTAGCGCCCAAGTTGTTTCACCAAATTTGTGTCACCTTCTCTCTCCACCCTCTTCCCGTAACCCATTGTTCTGCATCCTCTATCTCTTTTCAAAAAAAACTTACATATTTTTCGTTATCCAACTGTCTATGCTGAATGGAAGGCTAAGGTTTACCTCAATCTTAATGGCACTTCTCTATAATATTTTATTTTAAATTTTTTTCATAAACTATCATGATACCAAATTTTGGATGTCCAATCCCTATTAAACTAGCACTAGCGAAAATTATTAAAAAAAAATATTTCAAATAAAATGAAATGACCAAAATATCTCTGAAAGTTTCAAGGGGTATTTTGGTTATTATATTTTATCAAAAATTTATTTTTAATATTTTTTATAAGTGCGCCCCACTAAAAAGATGGCACGTACCAAATTTCATACTTATACAATTTGTACAAAAAAAAACTAAAAAAAAAATACTTTGAGATGTCAAATCTAAGATCAAACAGTGAGTGGCTCTCGTGATCAAAATTTGACAGCTGGATGATAGGAGAAACATAGGTCTTCTATCCTGTAAGGGAAGTATAGAAACATTTCTCAAAAAAAGGTGTCTTGCTTTTCAGTTGGCTTGTTTGTCACAAATCATCATTGTCCAAATAATGGAAGGTAAAAAGGGATGCAACTTCAATTATTTTCATTGGGTTTTAGCCCCTATCAAAACACTTTCCTTCAACGAATGAGCTCAGTAGTCCTTTGTTTAGGTGTTAGAAAATTCAAAATTTAAAATATTTTGGGAAATTTACATATGGACCATATTTTTTTACCATTATGACAAAATGGCTAAAAAAATAAGCTGTTATTACCTAGAAGGACGAATCCCCTAATTTTTTTTTTCAAGTTTGCCCCTGCACTCAGTCCGATGTTATAAACATCAGACCGCTTGTGTAAGGGTTGAGATTTTTATCGTGCTTTATTTATGTATATTGTCCTTATTGTTTGCGTACCAATTAAACTTTTTACCCAATCTCGATTTTGGACCTTGTCGGACTCTGTGAGGGCCTGAAAATCTTGACTGGTGTAGAACTCGTTGTTTTGGAACTGCTTAGGGTCTTTGTCGTTGAGGAGGCATCAAACGTTTCAGTGGTACGGGGTACGCTTAATTCCGAGTTACCATTAGAAAGTTATGGTCTGTGCAATTTGATAAGCCCACGGGTCCTACGAACAGAAATTCCGACCCCTGCGTCATACGAGCACGCATCCTAAGCATGGGGAACGCATTCCAGTGCTTATGATTAGTCAATCAATACCTATGTACCATCATTACACTAAATGCGCACACACCCATGTACCATCATTACTCTCAGTGGCACCCACACACAGTCACATGCACAATGATGTTCATATGCATACATACCCATGGCCACATGCACGCATACATAATGAAATCTCCACACTATGTGCATATGTGTCATGTGGCACCCGCATACCCATTTCATGGATATTTACATGAACCCTCATTCGTTCATGCTATAGACACGTGCAAGCACATAAACACTACCCTATATGCACGATTGACATATAGCATTTTTTCCCTTAAAAATGGGCACGGTCATCTTCAATTGTATTTAAACCCTTTCATTTAGCTTCATATTTCCCTCACCCTTGAGCCTTGGCTAGCTCATTCTCTCTCCCTTAGTATACTAGGTGATCACCCCTTATTTGTCTTGGGCTCCCCTCTCATCCTCTTGGCTCACTTCTCTTCTTCCTTGGACGGTGTTCTCACGTGGCGGTATTCAGCGGTCTGTTTCGTAAGTAAGTAGAAATATCGACTTTGATTTGATGATTGATAGTGTTAAAAACATCACAATCTTAACTGGTAATTTCTATAATTCTTTACTATATGGAATGAATTATTAGAGTCCTTTTTACAAACATCACAATCTTGACTGAGAATTTCCATAATTATTTAGTAGATGGAATAAATCATTAGAGTTCTTTTTACCTTGTATAAGAGTATGATGGATTTGAGAATTTAATTTTAGAGATTTTACACGTTTTTACGTGGTGCTTTCGACTGACCAAAGTCCTCAGAACGAGATGAAACCACTTTATAATGTCAGAAAAATAAGTATAGTTTAAATTTGGTTTTGGGTTCATGATAAAAATTCTCTATAGTTTGAAAAGTTAGAATCATTTTTCTAATGGAGTATCAGTCTGTACTTTCTGCTGCATAAAACAGAAGTTACCCCTGAAAAATCAGGCAGGTTGACCAACTTGGGTCTTTATTTGGCACCACTTTCTAAATGAAAGTTATGCATTCCTAGGTCTAGCTTCTTTGAAAATATGTCCCATGACCTAATGTTGTGTATTTTTGAAGTTAAGTTTATTTTAGTGAGCAAATGTCGCAGTAGAAAAATAGTGTATTCGGACTCTAAACTTGTCCCGTATCGAGCAAAATCTCTCGGGCTCGATCCGTGAACTTGTATTGTTGAGCGGTGGCCTATACTTTATTTATCTACCTTGATCACTTACTCAGTCATGAGTATAACTTGAGGACACGCGTCATGTTATGAGATGAGTTCATGATTGTTATTCCATTGCTTGTTATGCAATACATCGATATGTAGCATGCTATTGACATAATAATGTATCTGGAATTGATAAATATGATAAAATGACATAGTGATGTTTATTGTATTGATATGTAGCATGTTATTGACATGATAATGTCTCTTGAATTGATAAGCATGATAAAATGACATAGTAATGTCTATTACATTGTTATATAACATGTTATTGTCATGATAATGTCTCTTGGATTGATACTTATGATAATACGACATAGTGATGTCTCTTGTAATTATATGTATAGGATGCTCTGGACATGATGGTGTTTCTTGTGATTATATGTGTGGTATGCTTTGGACATGTTGATGTTTATTGTGATTATATGTATGATATGTTTATGATAAGATATGTGTATATGGAAACATGCTTTTGATAAGATATGTATGCATGTAGATATGCTTATGTTATATGATCTATGCATGTTAACATGCTTCTGATAAGATATGTGTGTATTGTAACATGCTTCTGATAAGATATGTGTACATGAAAAAATGTTTTCGATAAGATATGAGCGCATGAAGACATGCCTCTGGTATGATCTGATGAGATAATTGTACCGATAGTTGTGATTTATCCTTACTCTCTATAATAGGATGAGAGTTAGGAGTGTATGTGTTTGGGTGGTCGCACCTCCAAAAACTTATGTGAGGCACTACTCATTGGGCCCCCTTTGGTAGTGTAGTGCTCTCTCGTCAAAAGAGCACATCGGATGACCATGTCTTGCAAGGCCAGTACCTATCAAAAACCCCAAGCGCGTTGGGGTGGTGTGCGTGTGTGAGGCGATACGCATCAGGCTACCCCGGTGGTGGCGTCTCTCTAGGGCGTAAGGTAAGAGAGCTACACATCAGACAACCCCGGTGGTGGCGTTTTTACTGCAAGTTGCATGATTATTTGATCATATCTTATACTTAATTGTAGTAATGTTTTAAACTACTAAATTTCGATTATTGTTGATCTTGATATGAATCAGATGCATATGCTTTATGTATCATGCTTATTTTATTTGTCCAATAAGGAATACATGATATGTGTAAGATTAAAAATGAATCTGTCTAATAGCATGTATTAGAATACATGAAATCAATACGTCGAATCTGCTTACTGGGCCTTGTAGCTCATTCTGTTGTTTCACCACTATAGTTTGAGAGCCAAGAGTAACGAGTATCGGTGCTAGGTGGTGGCTTTTGGGAGGCGTGCCTCTGTCTTCTTGGTTTTTTTGTTATGCTTGCGTTGTGCCAGTACCACCAAATAGTTTGTGTGTGTGTGTGTATATATATATATATATTATTTTTCTGATTGACTCAATTTTCTTCTTTTGGGCCATTGGACCTTAAACGTTATGTATATAAGTTGGACTCTATAAGATGTATATATTTCTTTTCTTTTCTTCTTGTGCGCTCTTGTATGTTCTTGCTAGTATCTCGACCATCCGGCCCCATAGCCCCGACGTGCTAGGCACGGGCCCTGGGCGGGGTCGTGACAGCTTGGTAACCCCCACAGTTTTTGTGTAAACAAAGCGGTCCATTGTTAAAACCATCGGACCACTTTATGTTATTTTCTTATGTAGAACATGTGGTCCGATGTTAGAACCGTCATATTACTTTGTGGCTCCAACTCCTCCCTCTGGTTCAACCTCTCCAAGAGAGATTCCGATTTTTAGAATAAATTTTAGTGAATTTCACCCTTCATGCGGGTTTCCCTTTAGGAGGAGCTAAGAAGATTCCGCCGGAATTTCGGTGAATTTCTCCTGCATTAGGCCTTTCCAGACCTTTCTTTTAGAACTTTGTCATTAAAGCAAGCATGTGTTTTCTATCCCCAAGTGGAGTTTCAATTTTCTCCAAAATTGCGATGAATATTTTTGGTGGTCCGACTCTGCTGCCACCATTCAGACTTTGATGAATGTCGGTTGTTTGGTCTTTAACGAGATTTTGCTTCACCAATACATCGATAAAGATAATGCCGATAAAGACAACGTCGATAAAGATTTCGAATTTTTTGCATACTTCGGCAAATTTTTGCCTCGTTTTGTTTATCAGAAGAACTTTTGAAGCGCGTCCCGAAATAATATCTGAATTTTCAGTCGAAATTTTGCTGCATTGCAGCTCTATTACTGTTCGGCTTTCTATACACTGAATTTCACCTGGTATGAATATTCAACAACATCAACATGCAAATTTCTTGTGAAATTATCACAAGCTAAAGTGTGCTATGCTCTTTCGTGATGTATTTTATGAAATTATCAGGGTGTGTTTGTATTCTTTCATATTTTGAAAAAGTTCCACATTTGTTTCACATTTTTCATGAAAAGTTCATAAATTAATATTTCAACAAAATTCTCATTCCTTTGTTAAAAAGTGAAACACTAGGAACTTAATCTTTAGAACCTTTTTGTTTCACTATACATAATTTAGTGTTATTAATATGATATAATATTACTATAACATAATATTATATAATATAACATTATATTATATTATATATATATTTTATAAATGTAATATATATTTATGATATTAGTAATGATCCTATAAGACCCTCCTACATCTATGTGCGTAAGACCTCAGAGGATCACCATTAAATTTGGCACAGATCTCTAGAAAAATCAAGTCTCACGCCCATGTGATAACTTTTTTAGAGATATGTACCAAATTGAATGGTGATCCTTTGGGGTCCTGCACACATGGGTATGGGATCATTACTCTTATATATAATATATTGTATTATACATTATATAATATATTTATCATATTTTGTGATATCATAAATAGTAATGATCCTATAGGACCCTCCCCCACCCATGTGTGTAGGACCTCAAATGATCACCATTAAATTTGGGACAGATCCTTAGAAAAGTTATCACATGACTGTGAGACTTTTGATAATTTGGGACAAATCCCAAAAAAGACGTATTTTTTATAATTTCCCTTATTACAAGCATATGGACATGGACATATGACACTGTGCGAATGCTTCAAATGCCAAACCGAGGCTTCAATTCCGAGCCCCAATTCTTGGCAAATGCCATGCTTTCTCTCTTTCTCTATTTATTTCTAAATTGGTTAGCACGTCATGTTTATAACTGCAGTTTCCGTGCTACAAGGCTTTTTCCATGTTTGTTTGCGGGGAAAATGTATTGTTTTCCTTTTTGTGGTGTGCTTTTCCTGTTGAAACTGAAGTAAGCACTTTTTTGTTTTTTTGAAATATTAATTGGTAGAAAAGGAATCGCTGATGTCATGTTGGGGAACTACAACCTGACTACCTAGGTCTAGACCTATTGTTTAAAGGGCTAAGCAAACCCTTCACAGGCATTCTAAAGTGTGACTTCTAACAGTGAGTGTGGAGCCATGGAAAAGAATAGGTGTGGTTTCCTGATTAATATGTCATCTTTCCATCAGAACGCTCCACAATCAAGAAATGACCTCATTTTACTCTTTGTATACATTCTAAATATTTCTCGCTCTCATATACGTTTTTGGGAGTGGTTTCTATAAGATTGCAACCTTAAACAATCCAATTAAGATGCATCACCAAATTTTATCACAACATGTAATTTTATTGTAATTTTTTTTAGAATTATCTTAAAATCTATTTTTATATCTAATTAGAAAAATTTAAATTCTAAAAATTTTTAAAATCAAGTAGATCTATAAATGTATGAAAATCTTGAAAATAGACAGTTTAGATAATGTGGTGTAAGATACACTATTTCTGGGATACAAAAACTACTTTTTTCATATCTATATATCTCGAGGTCGAGATGATCAATTAGAGGGTTTTTCAAAATTAAAACAATATTTCCCATATATTTTTTAGGTGCATATGTGATTCTACATTTTAAAGTTGCAACCTTATATAAACTTTTCTCTACTTTTTTTAATCATTGTTATCTGGTCTAATATGTGACATTATTATTAACTAACTGCAACGGTACAACAATTCCTTTTTATTTAATTCTAACTAGTTTCTATCATGTATATTTGTTTGTCAGAAATAGCGATTCGTATTAATGAGTTATATAAGTTCTAACTTTGATAAAAATCCTAATTCCAACTTCAAAGTTGATTTGATGGGCGCAGGTTCAATATATTAAAACATAGAAGGTAAGCCTATATCTCTTGCTCCTATTTTTTATCTCCAGATCGTGGCTGGATTTGGGTAATAAATATAAGATCTTTTTAAGTAAAAGTAAATTTTTTTTTGAAGGCAAACTTTTGTCATTGGATTTTATAGGAAATAACAAAGAAAAAGAAAAAGTATACAAATATACTATTTACATTTGTTACAAAGATACAATCACTCTTGTTCGTCAGATTTCAAATCGGGTAGCTATAAGAGTGTCATTAGCTAGACTCAAAGTTTAATAAAAAAAAAAAAATTTTGAACTTTTTTTTTTTTTTGACAAATGTTATCAAAATTTTATTGCTAAAAAAATGAGATTACAAAATATCTACATCATCTAAAATTAAAATAGAATCACGGGTAACACCTTTTTTGGCAAGCCCGTCAGCAAAAGAGTTAGCCGCCCTTATATATATGGTGGAAAGATACTGTCAAACAACCAACGACATCCACAATCTGGCACCATAAGAAATGAAATTTCCAAAGGATACGTTGTTTCTTCTTACACCATTTGATCACTTTCAATAAATCCCCCCCCCACCATATAATTCGTCCCTAGATTTTTTGAAATAAAAAATCTAAGACCATGAAATAAGGCCATGAATTCAACAAAGTTAGTTGTTGCCATACCAATCGGACCTGCAGAACTAAAAATTACCTCTCTATTCCAATATCTCATCAGACCACCAATACCTGCGTCTCTTGGGTTACCCAATCAACTTCTATCAAAATTAACACGAAGCATCCCTAAAATAGGGGAGTCCAACAACCAATTAGCCTACTCTTAGCATAATGGGAAAATGTTAAGTTAACAAGATTCCACACTCCTCTTTAGTAACCGAAAGCCAGCTCCAATTGGATAATTTTATTTAAGACAATATCAAAAGGTAGGAACTTACTCTCAAAAGTTCTTATATTGTGTTCTTTCCAAACATCCCAAATGACAACCTCTTAATGATCTTCCAAATAATATTCCCAAATTTAGGTAACAAAGGAAAAACCAGCTAAGTAATAATACCCAAAAAGTATTGAGGAAGTGTTGCTCTCAATCCTAAGAGACTAAAAAAAAAACCCCAAAATTTTGAGACAAAACTACAGTGAACAAAAAGATGTGTTATTGACTCTCCATCATTCTTACACATCTAGCAAATATTTGGATGTATTTTCCCCCTTTTCGTTAGATTATCGATCGTCAAAATCTTGTTATGTCCCGCTAACCAAATGAAACATTGAACCTTATGGTATACTAATCATTAGTACATACATAGACTTCACTGAAAACATGTCCTCGTGTTCAATATCACAAACCAAATCATTCTATTCCACGAGCAATGTACACTTCTTCTAACTAAACCAACAAAGAAATCAACTGAGACATAACATCATCCGGTATTCTGTTATAAGGGAGTTGATGTTCCAAAGTACTAGCTCTCCAATGAATTCATAAGTCTCTGCCACTATGGCCTGTGGATTAGAAAATCTCGAACTTCTTGACACACCATAAGCTATCTAATTCGATATCTAAGAGCTAAAAGTAATTGTGACCGCTTTGTATCAAAGATAAATGATCTCATAAATCCCTTTTAAGAGTGAAGCTCCTCTTTTTCTTTTTGACGTCCCTTATATAAATTATAAAGAGCTACAATTATACGAGTTCTTTTTCTTTTTTTTTAAAATTTGTGTTCGACCACACATATTCTACTGCACATTCTCAGTGCACTTTATCAACAACCTCACGAAGTCGTAAATTCCTAAAATATTTCTCTTCCAATTTAAGTCCGTTACAATAATAAAAATATTGACAGCATTAAGAAATAAATATTGCTTTAGAGCGCGAATTTTCTATTTAGATTTTTAAAGTCTATGACTTCCATTAGACATCCGACTTTCCCACTTAAGGTCCAGATCAATGTCATTATATTCGCTTCGGAGGACCCTTCGTTTTGGTGAGAAAAAAGAAGCAATTCGATGCTTCGGGGGAAGACATCAGACTTTTTTTAAAAAAATTTAATATAAATAAAAAATATATTTATATAAAAATAATAGGAATATATATATATATATATATATATATATATATATAAGTATTTCTTTTCTGACCGAAGCTACCCGAATCTTCGATCGAAGCAGAACCGAAGCGGACCGAAACAGCCCTAAGCAACTCAAACCTGACTGAAGGAGCAACACCACACTTCTCTTCACTTCAGCTTGAAGGCTTCAACCGAAGTGAATCAAATTTAATAACATTGGGTTAGATGCTATAGTTCTTTTCACTATCTATTTGCCCAATCGGTCTCTCTCTCCTCTCATAATACAGAAATGCAAACATGCAGCCTCTTGCATGGTACGAGTCGAGAGCCAGTGCCCCTTTATGTAAGAGACTAATAGTCAGGCCTATAAAAAGGTGGTAGTTTTGTTTTTTGAGAAAATAAAGTATATATTATTATATTTAGCATTATTATGGATTCGTATAAGATACAAAGTTTCCTATTTTGTGGATTACAAGATATTGAGTTTCTTATATTAAGTTTTCGATTTTGTGGGATTATAGATATAATGAGTTGTTATTTCCTAAAAGATAGAAATTGTAATTCTATAAATCTTTAAACCAGAATAATCCCTATGAATGAAATACTAGTTTACTCTCTTTGGACGTAAGCACGATTGCCGAACCACATATATTTTTGTTGGTTTCTCTCTCCTTCTCATCATTATTTCCTTAATTGTAAATTCTATATGGTATCAGAATCAGGTTGATCTATTTATAGCGATCCATTGCTCATCGGGGACAGCTTTGTCACTCTTGATTGTGGTCCACATCTTCTGGGTTAGTCCTAAAACGAGTTGAAGCCGAGGGTTTAGTGGCCAAACAAAGTTGAAGCCGAGGGTTTAGTGGCCAAACAAATCCTATTGCATCAAGGTCATGGTGCTTATTCTGTGAGTTTTGCTTGTTCCATGAGTTTTTCTTTGATTATGACTTTTGCTTTGGCCTTGGAATGAAAGTTTTGCAAGCTGGTGCAAAAGGCTTTGCAACTTTTAGACCACGATTTATCTTGGAATGGCCTTCCAAAAGATTTGGGAAGCAAAGCATTGCTAAAAGTTATGTCATGAATCAACAGTCTTGAACTTCTCTGCAAACTCTGTCACATGATGCGCTTGAAGCCTTTCCGTCCATCTGACATCACCGTCTCTCTTCCCTTGAAATGCCAGGCAAACCTATGATAAAGTGACCAATATAACAAAAAAGAAAGCAAATTGTTATTGCCATTGTAAGTATTTTATTCATAGGTAGTTGTATGCACATCCGCGATTTTTAGAGAAAGAAATCATAATATTTATTGAGACCTTTGGTTGATTTTGATTGTCGTGTCTTCTATTATTTATTTGCCATTCATTCTGATTTGGTTAGTCTTTCGGTTCCTATTATCTCTTTATTATTACAGATTCAGAAAATAACTGCAGCTTAAAAGTTACTATACTTCTTTTGAATGGATTTAATTATCTTGTTTAGTAGAAAGTTGTTGGTCGTTCACTTTTTGAAAAATCTAAACTTGGATATATAACTAGAAAGAAAATCATGAATTTTGATTTCAAAATCTTTGAAGAAAGGATTGAAAAATCTTTTATGGATGTTAATAATGAGAGATATGAAACAAAATGCCTCAAAATAATGGTGGAGGTAGAGGCCCTAATATTTATCATGATGAAAGATAATGTTGTAGTAATAGAGAGCGTCTTAGATATGATCAGTACAACAATATAAGACATGTGAAGGATAGGTGTTGGGTATTATATGACTTTCTAGGACCGGGCCACGGTGAGGAAGATTTGTGAGGAAAAACTGTCTCATGGGCTATATTTATTTAATCAGGAGAATAAGGCTTTGGTTGCCAGTCAAAATAATTTTGATATTAATAAATTATGGCATTGGAGATTTATACACCTTTCAGATAAAATTTTGAAAATCTTAATGCCCTGTATATCTTAAAAATCTAATTCTTGTGAAGTTTGTAAATTCTTAAAACATACAAGACTTCCTTTTCAATCATCTATGTATGTTTTAAAGATGTTTCAAAAGAACCCTTTTATTTGATACATTCTAATATGTGGGGACCAGCTCTAGTTGATTCTTATGTTGGCTTTAAATATTTTATTACTTTTATTGATGATTTGTCTCGTGCTACTTTGGTATATTTATTGAAATAAAAAACCAAAGTGTTTCCTGTATTAAAAGAATTTTCTAAACTAATTTCCACACAATATAATGGCAAGATTAGAATTTTGCGAACTGATAATGACACAAAGTATGTAAACTAAGCTTTTTTTTTTAGCATTTATGTAGTTTTGGTATTATACATCAAACATCGTGTGTCAGAACACCTCAGCAGAATGGAGTTGCTGATAGGAAAAATAGACATCTTTTGGAAGCTACAAGGTTTTTGATTTTCAGATACATGTTCCAAAAGTTTATTGGTCTAAAGTTATTTTAACTGGTTATTATCTGATTTAACAGACTTCCAATTAAAATTCTTAAAGATAAATCTCCCCTTGAAATTTTGAAAAATAAAAAATTTGATTTGTCTCATTTGCTTGTATTTGGAGCATGTCTTATATTCATGTGGCAGGGTACAAAAGGGATAAACTTGATAAACATTACATGACATGTATCTTTCTTAGATAATACTCTACTAAAAAAGGGATACAAATGTTATGATCCCTCAACCAGAAAAGATGTATATTTCTCGAGGTGTTCAATTTGTTGATTATTTCTACGACACTTTGGAGAGTTTGTTGGAAAATAGGATTTAGGGGGAGTGTTCAAGAGATTGTTTGCCCTTGCCTAATATTAATACCAGTGATGTGTGTAACACACCCGGAACAAGTCATCATGATCTAGCTGAAATTGAAAATACCTCTGAAACTCACCAAAATGGTTTAGAAGAATGAAACTCTATCACGGCTTCAGCTGATCACCCCTTGCTCAGGTCTTCTAGTATTTCTAAATATTCCTTTAGACTTCACGATTTTTATACTTACATGCAGTTTCTTATCATGTTCAAAACTATATTTCCTATGAAAATGTCTCTCCTGTTTATTTTTCTTTTTTGAGTTTCATTTCTAATAATTATGAGCCAACCAATTTTCAAAACGTTATTTCTCAACCTGTGTGGATGAAGACCATGAAAGAAGAACTTCAGGCAATTGACAAGAATCATACTTGGTACATTATCAAGTTACCTAAAGGGAATAAAACAGTTGGATATAGATGGATTTTTAAAATCAAATATAATAGTGATGGGTCTGTTGAGAGATATAAGACGAGGTGGATGGCCAAAGGATTTACCCAAACTTATAAAGTCGACTATAAAGATACTTTTATATTAGTTGCCATGATGAACATTGTTCATATTCTTCGTCTGTCGTAATTAATTGTGGGTGGCCTCTGCATGATATAGATGTTAATAATGCCTTCTTACATGGTGACCTTGAATAAGAAGTCTATATGAGTCTTCCACCAAGTCATTCAAAAGAAAATGAGAAAGACCTTGTATGTAAATTAAAGAATGCATTATATGGATTTAAACAATCACCTCGTGCATGATATGCCAAACTTAGCTCAGCTTCGGGTTTTTTAGAAGTTCAACTGATTATTCAATATTCATGAAAATAAAAACTTCAGGTACAACAATTGTACTCATTTATATTTGTTCAATTACTGAAAGCAGGAAGAGACTAAATCTATGGCCTCTAGCTGCGTGCACCTATCTCAGGAGTCCTTTGTAGTAGCCTACATAGTTAAGAAAAGCAGGCTTCTAGCTCATTTGAAATTTGAAAGGCCTCTATGCCCTTGAGCCGCGACTGAGGCAAATGATATTATCATATCAGGTAATGATTAAAAAAGAATCGTGAAGCTTAAAAATTATCTTCACAAGAAATTTGACACCAAGGACCTTGATAAATTAAGATATTTTCTCAACATTGAAGTAACACATTAAAAAAAAAAAACTCTTCACTTTTCAAAGGAAATATGTTTTAGACCTGTTGAAAGAAACTGGAAAACTGTGAGTCAACCCTATTGACACCCCTGTTGATATTAATTACAAATTTAATTCAATAAATGGAAAACCTTTTGAAGATGTGGGTCGCTTTCAGAAACTTGTGGGAAGATTAATTTATCTGACTCTGATACGACTAGATATAATGTATACGGTTAGCCTTGTGAGTTGATTTATGCATGTTCCTTGACCATGTCATATGGAGGCTGTCACTAGGATTCTCAGATATCTTAAGTTGTCACCCGGCAGAGGTATTTGGATGAAACAGAATAGTCACACTAATATTATTGGTTATTCTGATGCCGACTGGGCATATAGTCAAATTGACTAGAGGTCCACTACTGGCTATTATACATTGATTAGAGGAAACTTATTTACTTGGAAAAGCAAAAAAAAAAATATAGTTACTCGATCAGTGCAGAGGCTGAATATAGAACTATGACTTCAACTAAAAATGAATTGATATGGCTAAAATCACTATTTTGAGATATGGGGTTCCCAACGGTCAAATATAATGGAGATATTATGTAATAATCAAACCGCTATGCATATAGCCTTCAATCTAGTTTTTCATTAAAAAATCAAGCATGTAGAAGTTGATTGTCACTTTGTGAGAGAAAAGCTTCAGTACAAAATTATTAGTACTCCTTATGTTCGAAGTGAAGAACAACTTGCATACATGTTTTGTAAAGGTAAAGTTCTATAAAATATTATCCAAGTTGGGCTCCATAGATATCTACGCACCAACTTAAGAGAGAGTGTTGACCGTTATAGCAGCAAGATATAAAGTTTCCGATCTTGACATTTATTTTCCTATATTAAGTTTCCTATGTTGTGAGATTACATTTATAATGAGATTTTGTTTCCTAAAAGACAAGAATTGTAACTCTATAACTATCTAGTAAACCAAAGTAATCCTTATGAATGAGATATTTGTTTACCTTTTGTGGACGTACGCACTATTGTCGAACCACATATATGTCTTGTTGGTTTTTTTCTCTCTCATCACTAGTTCTTTTATTGTAAAATTTACAAAAGTTTAAAAAATACGGAACTGTCATATGATTTAATTCTTTTTTTAAAAAAGACGGAACTGCCCTTTTTTATTTTTCTAAAACTGAAAACTCAGATTTTTTCTGTTTTTGAAGAACTAAAAAGTAATAGATTTTTGGATTTTGAAAATCTAAATTTAACAGTTTCAAAAACTGAAAAATATGAGTTTTCGGTTTTTGATAATCCAGAAATTTTCGTGCTCAAACCCACGAAACAACACATCATTCCCCTATATTTTTTTAGGTTTCCCACAAAGTTTGTCTCTCTCTCTCCCCTAATGTACCACTCAACCTCCAGTCTCTCTCTAAGCATTGAACTTGAGCGTATTTTCTATTTGTCTTGTTGTGATTCGTACATTTCTTACTCGTGCCTTATTTTAACCAAGGTTTAGAAAAATGAATCGGCGACCTGGATTGTACAACTTGAAAACCGTATCAGATTGGTGGATCGACGTGTCAGATCGGATAATCGGCCTAATCGGCAAGTTTCATCCCAAAATATTTTCAAAAAATCAATATAAATATATAAAAATAGTATTCTTTTAGTTTCTAAATTAGGTGTAGTGCATTATGTACTTTCGTTACTTCATAAAAATAGGTAAATATTGAGATATTATTTTCCTGTCTGGATGTTTGTATAATTATTAATTATAATATAGTATTATAATATTGCATCAAAATAATTTTAAAGGATTTGAAAATACTTCCATATTATAATATTAAAAACAATAATTTCCCATATAGAGTGAAATAATATCACATCAAAGTATCAAATATTTATTAATTTATTTTATTTATTCAAAATTATTACAATTTATTTTTTTTAAGGATAAAATTTATATAAGGTTGCAACCATAAAATGTAGAAGTATAGATGCACCTCAAAAATCTATCGAAAAAATGGTTTTAATGTTGAGAAACCCTCTCTCTACATCTAGATGTATGAATATGAAAAAAAATAAAAAATTTGAGTCCCATAAATAGTGCATCTTCCAACACATTATCTAAGCCGTCCATTTTCAAGATTTTCATATGTTTATAGATCCACTTGATTTTAACCATTTTTGGAGTTTAAAATTTTATAATTAGATGTGAGAATATATTTTTAAATAATACTAATAATTTTTTAAGCCAAAATTACATGTTATAATACAAATTGGAGGTGTGCCTTAATTGGATTGTTTAAGGTTGCAACCTTATAGAAACCACACCCTTTTTTTAAACCACGATCTAAATGGATAAAGAAATATGTGCCAATAAAAACCCAATTCAGCATTAAAATTATTTCTCATTGTTAGAAAATATCTCCAATTTATGGTTTAACGACAATTATATAAGGATAAAATTATCCACAATTTAAGTGAGTCGATTATCTAATATTAAGATAAAGATTATTGATAATCATCTCACCCACTCTCTCTTAAAAATAACTACCTATGATGGGTTAGGATAAAAGAAAGAAACATAATAAGGAAAAGATATAAGGTGATTATCTCAGCTCTTACGCAATTTCCATAAAAAAGCTTCCCATCAAGCTTAGAGGGAAAAAGAGGTGAATGCCAGTCCACCCCTTCAGATATCAAACAAGAAATCGTTTTCTTTTATTGTCGAATCACATAAAGTATGTTTATGTCTATTGTTTTATTCTTGTTTTTCGGTAATCATGAACAACGATCCAAAAAAAATTATCATATTTTTCAGGTCCTTAAATTTATAAATCTATAGTTTATTTTTGCAATGATACCATCGAAATCAATTCAAATATTTTAAAATATATAAAAAAATGCGTTCTTGTGATTTTGAATTTTAAAGTTATTTTGTAATAAAGCAACTACTTGTACCGCCAATTGTACGGACTTTCTATTCTACAACACAAAGGTCTACTTAGAGAGAGAGAATAATAGAATGACGGTGCAGAGGTGACAAATTATCTTTTAACGAAGGGTGCGGTTTCTATAAGGTTGCAATCTTAAACAATCTAAAGTGTATTTTAAAATTTTATCATATCTTGTAATTTTATTGTAAAAATTTTTTAGTATTATTTTAAAATTTATTTTTTTATTTAATTAAAAAAATTTAAATTACAAAAATAGTTAAAATCAAGTAAATATATGAAAATCTTGAAAATAAACGGTCTAAATAATGTGTTGCAAGATGAACTATTTTTGAAACTCAAATTTTTTTTTTTTTTTTTTCATATTCGATCATCTCGATGTCCAAATGACCAATTAATGGGTTTTTTCAACATTAAAACAATATTTCCAATAGAGTTTTGAAGTGTATCTATGATGCTACATTTTAACGATGCAACCTTATATAAACTTTTTCCATTAACAAAGGGCACAACAAGCGAGAGAAAGAGCGTCGTTAGAGAGAGAAAGTAGACGGTTGGAGAGAGAAAAGTTAGAATGAAACTGACATTGGAGAATAGAGAGAGAAAAGTTGGGATGAAACTGAAATTGGAGAAATACATGACGTGTTTCCAGGGAGAAAAGAGTTAGAGAAAAAGAACACAGATAGAGAGAAGTTATAGATAACTAAGGCATAGTTAGAAAGATAGGATTTAGAGAGAGAAAAGGACTTAGTGATAGAGAAAGAACTGAGAGAGAGAGAGAGAGGAGGACATGGCTAGAAAAAAACATTAAGAGAGAAATTTCTGGATAAACAGGATAAGCAGATTTCTACAGTGGATGGGAGCAACATGTGCTCATTTTTTGAGAACTTATAACTTCTAGTTTCCTGTGGCACTTTCCTTTTTCAGGAAGTGCCCTGGTAAACTAGAATTTCTAGCCTTTCGAGCTGGAACTTTCAATTATCAAACCTTCCCTACAATCTCTAATGGTATGGGTGGCATCTCCAAGTCACACCTATCTTTTGGAATATTCTTACAATCTCTCTGTCGATAGGGTATTCTTTTGTTTAACCAGGCCTCTACCACTTAACTGCAGCTTAATATATGTAAGGAAAAAGTTTATATGAGGTTGCAACCTTAAAATGTTGAATTAAAGGTGCACCTCGAAAAATCTACCATAACAAGTTGTTTTGATGATTTAAAACCTTCTAATTGATGATCTCGACATCGAAATGTATGAAATAATAAAAAAAAAAATTTCGAGCCCGAGAAATAATATATCTTGCAACAGATTATCTGCACCATTCATTTTCAAGATTTTCATATGTTTATATATTTATGATTTGAACTATTTTTAGAGTTTGAATTTTATAATTTAATTAGATATGAAAATAGATTTACAAGCTACCCAAAGAAATTTTTATACTAAAATTATATTTAAAATAAAATTTATAGGACACCTTAAAGGGGTTGTTTAAGATTGCAATCTTATTGAAATCACACAGATAACCCATCCATGAAAAATCAGCTAAAAATAAATAAGTCAGTGAAAAATGATAATTGTACAAACGGTCCGTCAGTGAAACAACCCTCTATGGCAAAGTACACAAGTAATAAAAATCTAGGCAATTCTATGCCTGGTCTTTCGATTTAAGAACAAGAAGTTCCTCACTGAAGTTCCCAACCTGAAAAATGGAACTTTCAAGAAAATCAATGAAATGTTTTATTCAGGGATCTCAATTGTCCATGAAAATCAAATATTTTTCCTTACAACTGGTGCCTATAATTTTCATAAGACCCAGTAATAAGAATAGCTCATCCTGGCTCCTCTGAATCGTCCTCCATCTTTAGACCTTGTTGAATCACGGCCATAGGAATCAAAAAATGCCATGAAAACAAACAGAATAAACCTGGAGAACTAGCCGAGCTGACTCGGCCAGTGAATCATTCCATTGGGCCAAGGCGAAAGAGAAAATATGAATTATGGTTTTTAATTTTTAAATTTATACAACCTTGTTAGATGGATAAGTAAAAAAAGAGTATGAATGAGTATGAGAATGGAATATGTACTACTACACTATAAAGTTCTTATGACCATGACTTCTCAAAGCCTAGTCTTCCACCAATGAACAAGAAAACAACACGAACAGGAAATCCGAATACATGAGATAAATATATCGGATGGAAATGGCAAAGTTCAAGTGGATGTTTCGGAATTGATGTGTGTGTTTACCTGCGTTAATATACTCACGAACCAAAGCAAAGTATTCATGCCAGCATCTACATGTAATGTTCTTATTCTTTTGATTGTTGGATAAAGAGTATGTTTCTATGTACGCGTTATTACTGATAATTAATTTTTTTAATAAAATTAATTTTGATAATGAGTCACCTGTCGTTTTGTTGTGTCATTATAGAGTTATTTGAGACAAATTTATAGGTACTTACATATAAATTTATCTTTTTGAACAGATATTTTTATTTTATTCAAAATAATTTTCTGAACACTAAATTTTCACGTCTAAAAATAGCTAAAAATAGCTGAAAATTTAAATATCTAAATAATATTACGTAATGCAAGATACATACCAAACAACAAACAAAATCACATTATTCAAAGGATATTAATTTCCGATAAAATAATATGTTCCTAACAAAACTAATTGTCATCCAAACAGACCCAAAACGTAAATATTTTTAATCATCTCAAAACAACCAAATACAAATACGCGCACACAGAGGTTCAGCCATATGAAAGTATTTTCCTTCCAGAGAAAAAACATTTTTAGGGGATCCTTTTAATTTCATATTCCACACTACCATAGTCATAAACACACTTGTTCATATTCACAAATTATTTTCTTCAAAGCTTCAGAAGAAAGAGGAAACCCCAATGAAGCTCAAATGATGGAAATCACAGAATGATTGTTGATTTCACTAGAATGGGGGAGAAAAGGGTGGGTACTGTCTATCGACAACTTCCATGAGTTTACTGGCAATTGCACTTGCATACACACAAGAACCTTCATGGATCTGCATCATTGACAAAGAAACAACCTAAATTATTTTTGTCGCCTCTCTCTCTTTCCCCAACACCCCCCTCAAAAAAAAAAGTTATTTCTTTTTACCCAATTAAAAATAACAAATAAAGTCACAAATAAATATGCTTAAATAGGCAAAAAAGAAAAGAAAAGAAAAACTCTTAGTTTTGGCATACCTTGGTATTGAACATGAAGATGTAGTTGTCTCCAATGTTTGCACCAGTGACATGGATTATCTCAAGCTGAAGCTCATCAAGGATCTTGGATACATAGAGCAAGCAATTCCTTCTCTTTCTCTGTGTGAGCTTTATGTTAGCTTCATCATCCACAATCCTCACATCAACCAGAGTCCCCTCTTTCGATGTCCTTTGTAACCACGAACTCCTAAGTGACCCATTAAACTTCCTCTCTCTATCAGTTTGATCGTCCGGGTTCTTCGAAGAAGAGTTTTCAATGTTTACACAACTTTCGCCATCCGTCTTGACCTTCTTGCTTCTATCACCTCCACACCTCTTCTTCTCTACTAGTATTTTCAGCTCATCAACGGTTCTCAGGAGCTCTTTTATATACTCAGTAGCGTCGCCCACTATAGAGGCCCTATCAGCCTGAATGACCAAGATTACAAAGTCAGATAAAGGTTACAGAGAGAGAGAGAGAGAGAGGATAAATGAGTGGGGATGAAATAGTTGTTATCAGAAATGGGTAATGTTCATTTTATGCATTTTTTTCTGTATTCTTGTTTAACTCATTCTGCAAAGAAGATTATCCCTTAGTTCTGTGTCATCATATGGATAAGATAATGATTGTGAGTTGAATCAAATGACACTTTGAAGTGGTATAATATGTTTCTTTTCCTCTGTAGAACACCAAATTTTGATTATCATCAAAGCTCAAATCTCTCTCTCGCTCTCTCACCTTTGATGGGTAGAGAGAGAGTAGTGTTCCATCCAATTATACCTTTGTTAGAGAGAGAGAGAGAGAGAGAGAGAGAGAGAGAGAGAAAAGTGTTTCATAGGATAATACCTTTGTTGGGTTAGGAACAAGGGATCTGAGAGTACTGAACTTTTTATTTAGGTACTCCCTCCTATCCCTCTCAGTAGTGAAGGGCTTGGTCCCCCTTCCTTTCCCTTTAGAATTCTTCCTCCCAAACTCCAACACTGTGTTCCCATACTGCCTCCCCTCAACCCCACCCTCTTGATACATTGTTCCCTCCTTTTCATCAACCCCAAAATACCCATTGCCCTTAGGGCTTGGCATGTGGTAATTGTGGGGCAATGTGGTGAATAGATCCCTAAGTAGAGGGGGCTGTGGGGGAAAAGTGATATGCAATGGGTCATATAACATGCTTGAACTTGTTGATATAGCATCATTGGAAGGGATCTCACCAAATATATCTAAACTGCTCCTCTTGAGATTGCTGTTGTTGAATGGCATAGATGAGCACTTTGGCAAATGCAATAAATTTAAAAGGTCAGGTGCATTATATGGAGTGTTGCTAAATGAATTTGGATTGAAGCATGGGAGCTGCTGATGATCTTGGTGTTCTTGATGGTGGTGGTGAAGATGGTCATGATGATGGTGGTGAAGACCCATGTCATGGACATTGGCATCATCCCAATGGTTGTGATGGTGGTGCTCCAATTGGGTTGCATTGTTTTCTTGCAAGACCTCATGGATGATTTGGCTGTTGATTTCTTGATCTAATTCGAAGCCAATTTGCTCTTGAATCCCCATTCTTAGGGCTGCTTCATCGTTCACGTTGTTTTGGGGGAGGTCTTCTAAAGAGAAATTCAGTAGTCTAAGGGATTCCTCTAGGCTTCCCATCACTAAATTTGGTGCACTGTTTGGGGTGGGGCAAGAGTCTTCAGTTTCTTGTGTGGAATGTGGAGGAGGAGGCTCTTGGGTCTCAAGGAACTTATTCTCGTACATTATCTTTCTTCTTCTTCTTGGAGTCTTTGGGCTGCAATGGTCAAAGAGAGTCAGATTTGGTGTAGTAAAGGGGATACAGTACTTACACAGTATCCTGATTCTCCAAATCCATCTTACTTTTAAATTTTTTATTGTAATTATTGTTAGTTACCCCAAAATTTTGCGGAAATATGGATGCAACGATAGTAGAAAGCATCAAAATATTGATCAAACTTAAGTCATCCAAGCATAAGAAACAATGAAAACAGAAAACCCTTTTTTGAGTGGTAGGTGAAATCAAGTTTCATATTATTTTTCACTTTAAAACAGTTATACCGAGAGAGAGAGAGAGAGAGAGAGAGAGAGAGAGAGGATTTTCTTACAAATACCTTGAATTTTGAAAATACCCTCTCTGAGAATGTAATGGAACGTTTGACGAAGTGATAGAAGAGAGCACGGAGGAACAAGAGCTCCAATAAGTTCATCCAAGTTCTAGCAAGAGAAAGACTGCACAGTGATATGCGAAACTATCCCAATTTTCTACAAAAAAAAAAATGAACAAATTTTGATTAAGGGGGATGCATAACTATAAGTATAACAGTGAAAATCTAAGGAAAAAAATGCATGATTTTGTCACGTCTGTGTGTGTGAGAGAGTAAGAGAGATGGGGGGTAGGAAACCTAAAGATGTAGAACAAAAAACAAACCCACTTCGATAATTCATTAAATTTTCTGAGGAAGCACTGATTTTAGAACCGAAAATATTAAATTGAGATGAAAAACAGAAAAGAAGCAGCAACATGTTGGGAACTTTAATGGTATAGCGAATAAGAGAAAAGAAAAGAGAAATCAACCTCATCTCTTTCAATTTCCTCGGTTGGTGTTTTATAGCAAATTGAATTTGAGAAAGAGTGTTGGGAAATTGAAATCTTCTCTCTAATTAATGGAAGAAAAGTCCAAACCGAGAAGAAACATGGCGCCCAACACCAACAATCTGAAAAAGGGAAATTCTACTTGTTTTATGCACAGAGAGAGAAACAAGAAAATAGAAAGAACAAGAGCCCCATGAAGTAGTCTGCAAAATTCACCTGAACTTCTTAAGAAATCCTTTTCCAAGTTCGAAATTCAAGTGATAAAATATCAACTGACTTGTACCAAACTTCAGAAGAGAAAATAACTGAAACCCAGGAAGTAATGAAGAGATTGTCACCAATTTTTAGACAGAGAGAGAGAGCTGGGAGTTTTAAAGGGTCCATGCTTTGGGTTTTTGATATCCGGTCAAAGTTAGGGAATTTTTCTTTAAAATGCAGAGAGAAAAGAGGAAGCAGGAGACCCAAAATGGTCAGGCAAAAAAACAGATTAGTCTCTGTCAACGTTTTGGCTTTCACCTTTTGAAAATTGCTTCAGGAAATATACTTCAACAGAAAAGAGAGAGAGCTGAATTCAACAGAAGAGAGAGAGAAGAGCCGAATTCTACGGAAGAGAGAGAGAGAGAGAGAGGAGCTGAATTCAACAGCAGAGAAAGAGAGAACTGAATTCAATAGAAGATAGAGAGAGAGAGGAGCTGAATTCAACTGAAAAGAGAGAGAAGAGCTGACTTCAACAGAAGAGAGAGGGAGGAGCTGAATTCAACAGAAGAGAGAGAAGAAAGAGAGAGAAAAGAGCTGAATTCAATAGAAGATATATATATATATATATAGAGAGAGAGAGAGAAAGAGGAGTTGAATTCAACAAAAAATTGACATCCAAAAGACCAAGAGAGATTCAGAAGAGAGACTAAATTCAACAGAAAACTTGATATCCAACCGACCCAACAGAAATTTAAATGGAGAGAGAGAGAGGGCGGGGGTTTGAATTCATCACAAAGCTAGATATCCAAAAGAGATTCAGACTAAGAACCACGAGTACGTTGGTGCATTAAATGGTGCAGTGGAAACAAGAAAAGCAAAAAGTAAAAAAAACTCCTGTCTTTCAATTCATGGCATGCTTTGGATCTCCACTCGATTCATTTGTAGCCCATCATTTAATGCATAAAACTTAGAGAGAGAGATCGAGATCGAGATCGATCAAAAGGACAGTGTTAAGTTTAACGGTGCAATAAAGAACATGAACAGAAGAACAATGGCCTAGGCCTTTCAACCCATAACTGCCCCTAAAGAGAGAGAAAGAAGCTACTTGTGAGGAAAGATATGAGAAGGTGGCAACTTTGATGGGGAGTGTGCAGGGAGGATTGTTAACAAAAGAAGAAAGAAAAGATTACATATTTTTCAATCCATGGCTGCCACCAATCAAGCTCTGGTTTGTTGCAGAAGGTGAGAGAGAAAGAGATAGTGAGAGAGGATAGTTATCTAGAGAGAGAAAGCGAAAGGCTTCTCGGTACCTACTACTCAGGCTTCTATTTTAAACCTGCTGGTTGCAGTTTAGAGAGAGACGTATTCTTTTAATATGCATATGTTTTAGAGAGAGAGAGAGAGAGAGAGGAGTTGGTTGAAGAGAGAGAAAAAAAAAGCGTAATGTAGAGAGAGAGAGAAAGAGGAGAGAGAAAGAGAGGAACAGAGGGTGTTGGCAAAGAAGGTTACAGGAACTGAAAGGCGATTGGCGGCAGTTACTGAGATTCCCAGCGTGGGGCCCACATGAATCTCCGTATTCTGATACGGCGCGTGATATTTTATCCACTTATGCTCATTCTCCCATCATTATTAGAAACCGTATTTTACTATTGTACCCCTCCACCTTCCCGTATTTCCTCGACCGCCCCTAACAATTTACTCAATTCCAAACCAGCCCTAACCCTTTTCCCAAATCACCAAATTCCGCACAATGTATAGCAGACTCACCCCCCTCTCCCAACCGTCCGATTTGATTGGACGATTGAGATGGGTTTGTTCTCAATATCATGCCTAAATTTTATTTTATTTTTACAAAATTTATTGACACCAAACTTACGGCGTGTTATCCTCTCATGAGGTTATGCCTAAAAAATATTTATTACAATAAATGACCGACTAAATTACCCTGAGAGTTGAGAGTTTTACCGGACATGTGCCCCTATGAAAAGGATGAAACCATTATTATGTTCATGTTCACATGATTCGTAAAAAACCTATTAAAAATGAAATCAAGATCAAATGATCATAAGCTTACTTTTGATATTTACCTTAATATATCTCAATTGTCCAATCATATCGGATGGCTCAGAAAGAGATAACTCTTGAAACTATTGATATATGAGAAAGTTCCCCACCACATGTATGAGGTTAAAAAATTTAACATATGTGGACTAATTTGTTATGATTGTTATGAATTGATAAAGAATGAGGAAGCATAGAATGGGATAGGTTATCCTAAATTATAGTCGTTTTATTATTAGCTATCATATATGAAATTCGATATCTGAAATGTGCTTTATGAAAATTTCTAAAACTTTAGGATACTGCATAATTTTTCATGAGTAAAGATTGTGATATTCTTACACCAAAGAATAACGATATTAAATTATAAAATCTCAGTTGTTTAAAATGACATCTTTGCCATTTCTTACCGGGTCTATTCCTGTGAAAATTTGGGTGTCATTGTCGCTTCTAAAACTAGAAAAGAAGAGTGTAAAATCTCCAACAATTCCTTTTTTATTTTGTTTTAATGTCATCAACATTATCCCCAAAACAAAAAGTATATTATATTATCATTTATTTTTTGGTATAAGAAAGTCACAATCACTAATAGCCGTTTGATGTGAAATCAAGGGGATGAGGTAGTGTCATTGACCTTGTTCCAAGTTAAAAAAATTTCTCAAACCATAAAATATATTCTTAGCCTCCCAAATTTTACATTTAACAACTAAGATCAATTACAATGTCTTGCATCAAAAATAAGAAGACTTATTGTATACAATCTCGACGAAATTATTGCATAACAATAATTAGGAAATTACATGAACTAGAAGGGTTACTTTAGTCATTTCCATCATAATAATCATGAGTTAAGCAAAAAAAAAAGGGCAAAGCAAGTTTGTTTTGATCACATAAAGAGAATGATCACCTGAAAAATATTTTTTTAATCTCAAAGCCCACCATAGAGTGCTAAATTAGCTCTCCTAGACTTAGACTAATGGGATCTTTCTAGCTATTATTTAGTAATTGTGATTTTTCTTTTTTATATTAACTGGTAATTAATCCTAATCAAATAGGGGTAAGGAATATCACATAGTTTTAACTGAGTAGAATATATGACCATGCTCTTTATACTTACCACCTTGCTGTTATTCCTCAATTGGGGAAGTTGAACAATGCATATCATGCCTCTCACCACCCTGCCATTTAAAAAAAGAGCAAACATTCACAAGTGGGTGGAAACACACACAAATGAGAGAGAGAGCCAGGCTAAAACCACAAGGATTTTAAAATTATGCCAAAAGATATTATACCCCTGTGGAGTATAATGTCTATTTACTCCTGGTGGATTAGATTTAGGACCCCAAATTTTGGGGATATAACCTCTTTAACATATAAATTAACCTTACTCAAAAATTTCTTAATGGCAGCCTCTAGGCACTTGGAAAAATATAATGCCTCAAGATTGAATAGAAATCGTCCAAATTTTTAAAGGTAAAATCTAAGTGTTAGAAAACTGAAATTTTTGTTTGAAAACAGTTATCTAGTGATTCTAAAGTGGTTACCAAAATTCCATATTGAAAAATCTTCCAAAGTAGCTCATTTGATTGAGTGAGTAGAAGTAAACTTAGCATTGACATATTGAATGGTTATGAATAATTGTGATCGAAAGGTAAATGATCTCATTGTATACATTCTCTTAAAATTATTATAAGAATTGATGGCTCTTAAAATTATTATAAGGATTGATAGATTATAGGAAGAATGTACATTGTTGCATCATTCTTGAGTGGAGCGCTTAGACCATCATGGAGACCGCTAGATTAGGTTATTTGAGGTATCCATAACACATTTGAAAATTTGCAGTTTTGGTGTGTGATGAGCTTGGCAGTCAAACGTCTACTGTATGAAACTACGGTAAACTATCTTTTTTTTTGTTTAGGTAGATCAGTGGGGATTATAAGCCCCGGCTTGTTTTGAAAATAGTAGAAATTTTTTAAATGCGTTAATGAGAATGGAGGTTGTGATTTTTAAATGGGGCGCAGTGATACTACCATCACGACCTGAGCCTCCCTTTCAACGGGCAAACCACTTAAGCAGTAAATGTGGAAAACAACGTTAAAATAAATGTATATACTGATTCAAACGGGATTTTACTAATTATTAATGATGAACATTATCTTTAGATCACTTTTAGTGCTTATCATGTGTAAGCCTTCTTATATAGCATATATTATATATTTGTTTGAAGGAAAAGGTTTTTAAGTACGGAAAAAGTTTGACCCTAAACAATGAAATTAAGTCGCACTTCAAAATTTTACTAAAGAAGGATGTTTTGATGCTAAAAACCCCTCAATTTGATCATCTCGATCTCAAGATGCACGGACATGAGAAAAAATAGATTTCACGTTTTGATAATAGTGCATCTTATAATGCATTTTTTAGACTATTTCAAGATTTTCAGGTGATCATAAATCTGCCCAATCTACACTATTTTTTAATCTTTAAATTTTATGTTTAGAGATGAAAATAAATTCAGGCTATCATATAGATTTCTAATACAAAATATTTCAGCACAATTTGAAGGTGTGTGTTACTCTGATTGTTAAAACCTAAGCCTTGTACAAACCACTCTCTAAAAACTTTTAAGGTGAAGGCTTTAGATTCATTTTTGTCCTAAGAATACCAATAGCCCTATATTGTATACCAAGAACTAGAGGTAACCTATTTTCCCCAAAAAAAAAAAAAAAAACTAGGGTTAACCTTTTTACCACTCAAACAAGAGATTGAGTGGTAACCAAACATTTGCCTAAGACAAATTACACCCCACCATTCCATTCATTATATATGGGAATAATTAAAATTTTCAGTTACAAAAGTGTGATTTTTAATATTATTAAAACTATTGGAGTTTCACTTCTAGGGGTGAACTATCAATGAAACATTTCTAGTTCTCCCAGGAGAGTATGAGGAAATTAAGGGACATGTCATTGAGTTGGGGTCTCTTAAAACATTGCAAAGAAGCTGATGCTCTAGGAGTAATCATTAGGTTGGAACAACCTTGCTTTGACCATGGACTATCCAAATGAAGTTTGGCGCACAGGATATTCTCATCCGAATATTGTCGAGATTGGCTGTAAAGAAAGAGATCTTTCAAATTTTTAGAGAGAGAAACTATTTGAAATTTTAAATTTTAGAGAGAAAAATTCTATTAAAATTTTAGAGAAAAAAAATATTTTAAATTTTTTTAGCGAGATAAATTATCTTAAAATTTTTAGAAAGAGAAATTATACCAAATTTTAAAACTGAATGCTTGTACACAAACTACATAATTAACCACGGATTAGGCAATTGTATCAATGATTATGGACTAAGATAGTTGTGTCGTTTTTTTTAGGAGACCTGATGGGAAAGTTGATGTTGCATGAACTCTTGATATGTGGGGAAGATGCATTCCTTGAGGCAACTGATGCATTCCCATTCCCTGAGGCAACAGATGAGAGCAGGATTTGGTGGTCAGGGCTTCTTTGGTTGTAACTTGCGGAATGAAAGCGAGACAAGGATGGACGAAAGAGAATTTGGTTTTTCTTTTTGGGATATACAATTCAATGAAAAAAGATTAGATAAGGATGCCACCTTATAATGTAGAACTACGGATGCCCCTCAAAAATCCATTGGAAAAGGAAGTTTTAATGTTGAAAAACCCTTTGATTGATCATCTCGACATCGAGATGTTTGACTATGAAAAATAAAAAGATTTTAAGTCTAAAAAATGGTGCATTTTACAATATATTATCTACACCGTCCATTTTCAAGATTTTCATATATTTATAGATTTACTTGTTTTTAGCCATTTTTTAAATTTAAAATTTTATAATTAGATATAAAAATAGATTTTTAGATAATGCTAATAACATTTTATATCAAAATTATATACCATGATAAAATTTGAAGGGCACCGTACCTCTACACCAGCGGAGGCGTTTATATGCCAACTGCACCCCAATTCAAAATGGTCAAACCAATTCGAAAGGTCACTGAGACGGTCGAATCTACCAATTTATCAACAAGGTTAAAAAATTCGCTCTGGTGGCGTGGTAGCTAAACCGCCTAGACGTAGCCTAGGCGGTAGGCTCTAGGTGGGCATACGAAGGCGTCCCGCCTAGGCGCCATGCAAGGTGGACGCCTCGACAGCCCTTGTTTATGAAAAAAGTGGTTATCTTGAAAAGATCGCTTAAGTGCTTCATTAACTACTTTAGTAATGAATATTTAAAATGGGGTCGAGTTTGTATAAGGCGGAGGCTTTAAACAATCAAAGAAAAGCATACATCTAATATTGTCTAAAGATAATTTTTTAGTAGCAGAAATTTTTGTGATGGCCTAAAATTTTATTTTTATATCTAATTGTGAAAGTTGAAGCTTCAAAAAAAAGTGGAGATCGAGTAGATCTATAAACACTTGAAAATAGTGAAAATTGATTGATTATATAATGCATTACAATATTTTCTAAACATAAAATTCATTTTCTTTCACTTTTATGCATCTTAATGTCGAGATGATTCATTTAAAGGTTTTTCGATATCGAAACAACCTCTTCTAATGATTGAGGTGCGCCTTAATTTGATTGTTTGGAGCCTCAACCTTATAAAAACTTTTTCCTTTAAAAGGCCCTTGATCTCAGTTAGAAACCCATTGAACAAATTTGTTTAGGACTTTGAACAAATTTTTGATAATTTAGCCTCACTTGATTAGCTTGAGCTGAATGATGTAAATGCCTTCTTGTTCTAGACTTTGAACAAAAAGTTTTATTTGGTTGACATCTCTTATTCCAAGGTTAGAACTCAGAATGAACAAGGATATCTACGTTGCTCAACTTGAGTGGCTAGAGCCAAATGACAAAAGTACCTCTATTTTTCTATTTTTATTTTTATTTTTTTTCAAGTTGGGAAATTTAGAACAAGTGATTTTAGTGAAGCTAACACAAACTCTAGGTTTGGAACATTGAACAAGGAAGACCACTTTCGTATATTTGCTTGACTTGTGGCATTGACTAAATTACCAAATTACTCCTAGTGTTTCAGGTTTTCAAACCCAAAAATATGGTCACTTTGGTTAATTTTTAATAAAATAATTGGGAAATTTATCAAAATATTCTTATTTTTTCAGCAATTTAATAGTTTGTCCCTTTTCAATTATTCCAAGTTTTGGTGACATGTATTTTGATGGGTATTTTGAAATTGAATCAAAAGATATGGGTAAAATATTAAATCGTTTATCTCTTTAATGTATTTTGATATATATTTTTTAAAAATAATTTGAAGAGGCGCCTGAGGGAAATAAATCTTTCTTAGGGAAGTGTCTCGAAATATTTTCTAATCTTTCTCTTTGTAATAATTGAATTTATAATTTTGAAGTACCTGACCATTAAGGAAGATTTAGTAATAGGGAATTTTTGGTAAAATGTATGGAATATGTGGTGCTTGTTACTTTACCATTATGCTTATCGAAATTCTTTCTTTTAAACATGAAAAAAGTTTACATAAGGTTGCAACCTTAAAATGTAGAATCACATATGCATCTCAAAATTCCATCACAAAAGGTTGTTTTAATGTTGAAAAACTCTCTAATTGACCATCTCGACATAGAGCTATATGAATATATATATATATATATATATATATATATATATATATATATATATATATATATATATATATATATATATATATATATATATATATATATATATATATATATATATATATATATATATATATATATATATAAGATTTTGAATCCTAGACATAGTGCATCTTGCAACACATTATCTAGACCGTCTATTTTCAAGATTTTCATATATTTATAGATCTACTTGATTTTAATCATTTTTGGAGTTTAAAATTTTATAAGTAGATATAAACATAGGTTTCAAATAATCTAAGATTTTTTTATACCAAAATCACATATTATGATAAAATTTGGAGGTGTGCCTTAATTGGATTGTTTAAGGTTGCAACCTTATAGAAACCACACCCTTTAAACATTGGGCATTTTGGTAAAATGTTCAAAGAAAGGCAAATGGTTAAAAAAGAAATATAGCTATAAATTAGTATTTCAAACCAAAGTTGTCATCTATCAAGTTCGGAGTGGACCAACGACTCTAATCGGTCAGTCTACCAACCAATGCCTTGATTGGTTTCATCCAGCGTTTTAAAAAACGTCGAGTCGAACCGGACTCGCCCGGTTCGACTCGAAATTCGCGAAAAGGGACCGGATCGGTTGAAAAATCGGAAATCGTCCGGTTCTAGAGAGAACCGGAAGATTCCGCACAGTGACTCGCCGATTCACTGTACGGAATCGGCGAGTCCGAACAGTTAATCGACGAGTCCGTACGGATTTTTTTTTTTTTTTTGTTTGTAATCCATGATAGATTTTTTTGTAATACTTGATAGATTTTTTTGTAATCCATGATCGAATTGTTTTTGTTTTTTTGTAATCCATGATCGAATTTTTTGGTTTTTTGTAACCCATAATAGAATTTTTTGTAATCCATGATCGAAATGTTTGTTTTCTTTTCTTGTAATCCATGATCGTTTTTTTTTTTTTTTTTTTTTTTTTTTGTAACCCATGATAGAATTTTTTGTAATCCATGATCGAATGTTTTGTAATACATGATCGAAATGTTTGTTTTTTTTTTGTAATCCATGATCGAAATTTTTGTTTTTTTTTTTGTAATCCATGATTTATTTTTTTGTTTTTTGCTTTTTTTGTAACCCATGATAGAGTTTTTTGTAATCCATGATTGAATTTTTTGTAATCCATGATCGAATTGTGTTTTTCTTTTTTTGTAATCCACAATTGAATTTTTTGTTTTTTTTTGTTTGTTTTTTTTTGTAATCCATGATCGAATTTTATGTAATCCATGATCGAATTTTATGTAATCCATGATCGAATTTTATATAATCCATGATCGAATTTTATGTAATCCATGATTGAATTTTTTGAAAATTTGTGATTTTTTTTTTTTAATCCATGATCGAATTTTTTTTTGTAATCCATGATAGAATTTTTTGAAAATTTGTGATTTTTTTTTTAATCCATGGTCGAATTTTTTTTTGTAATCCATGATAGAATTTTTTGAAAATTTGTGATTTTTTTTTTAATCCATGATCGATTTTTTTGAAAATTTGTTATTTTTTTTTAGTCCATATTATTCAAAGAGAAAATGAGAGAGATGATGATTCTGATGCCACCCTATCCCAGCCATATTATTCACATATCGAGTCCCAACAGCAACAGTGTAGGGATGAGCACGAAATACTGTAAATTAAATGCTGAATGGCGGTTCATGCAGGGAAAGAACATATCAATATTCGCATATTCATTCAAAAACATGAAAATTCTTAATGGAGTATCTTCATTTTTTATTGAATTCCTAAAAAACAATATTTATAATGAATTTTAATAATTTTTTCGATTTTTTTTTAAGCTTTATTCTGACCGATTCACCAGATTCCCGATCCCGATCGCCAATTCGCCGATCCGGATCGGTTTTTTGGAAGCCCGATCCGGGTCACCGATCCGTTTTTTAAACCATTGGTTTCATCCAATGCAATAATTGAGTCTAGTTAAAAACTAGTCCAATTGACTGGTTTTGACATGTTGAACTGACCAATTTTGACTAATTGAACTAGTTAAACAAAGTCTAACATTTTTTTGTAACATATACTTAGTTTGTAGACTATTATTTTCATTTTTTATTTTTTTAAAAAAATCCATTTCTACATATACGATTATCGGCCGAACCGATTTTTACTATACCAAATTCCTCACTAGTTCTATAATGGCTCCTGATAAAATTGTTTTGAATTCAGCTAAACATAGGTATTTAAGTAAGTGCATCATATTAAGTGCATCATTTGAAATCCTAGATGCATTTTGTTGATCTGCCTCTTGGACTTTAAAATACATTTGGTATTTTGGTAAAAATGCCAAGGTAAATTGGAAAATAGAAGGAGACCAGTCCAAGCAAAAGAAGCAACTGTGTTGAAATATATCTGCGTACAAATAACTACTGAAATATGATATACAGATGATATAGTTGGGAAAGGTTTCTATACTTCCCCTACAATAGTGTTTAAAAAAACGCCGAGTCGAACCGGACTCGGGAATCGCCATAGACGGATCGAATCGGCAAAAAAAACGGGAATCGTCCAGTTCTAGAGAGAACCGGACGATTCTGTACAGTGACTCGCCGATTCACTGTACGGAAATCGCGCGAGTCTCTACAGTGAATCGGCGAGTCCCGTACGGAATTTTTTTTTTTTTTTTTTGTAATCCATGATAGATTTTTTTTTAATACTTGATCGATTTTTTTGTAATCCATGATCGAATTGCTTTTTTTTTTTTGTAATCCATGATCGAATTTTTTTTTTTTTTTTTTTTTTGTAACCCATGATAGAATTTTTTGTAATCCATGATCGAATTTTTTGTAATCCATGATCGAAATGTTTGTTTTTTTTTCTTGTAATCCATGATCGAATTTTTTGTTTTTTTTTTTTTTTGTGTAACCCATGATAGAATTTTTTGTAATCCATGATCGAATGTTTTGTAATACATGATCAAAATGTTTGTTTTTTTTTTGTAATCCATGATCGAAATGTTTGTTTTTTTTTTTGTAATCCATGATCGAATTTTTTGTTTTTGGCTTTTTTTGTAACCCATGATAGAGTTTTTTGTAATTCATGATTGAATTTTTTGTAATCCATGATCGAATTGTTTTTTTCTTTTTTTGTAATCCACGATTGAATTTTTTTTTTGTTTGTTTGTTTTTTTTTGTAATCCATGATCGAATTTTATGTAATCCATGATCGAATTTTATGTAATCCATGATCGAATTTTTTGTAATCCATGATTGAATTTTTTGAAAATTTGTGATTTTTTTTTTTTAATCCATGATCGAATTTTTTTTTTGTAATCCATGATAGATTTTTTTGAAAATTTGTGATTTTTTTTTTTTAATCTATGATCGAATTTTTTTTTGTAATCCATGATAGAATTTTTTGAAAATTTGTGATTTTTTTTTTTAATCCATGATCGATTTTTTTGAAAATTTGTTTTTTTTTTTTTAATCCATATTATTCAAAGAGAAAATGAGAGAGATGATGATTCTGAGGCCACCCTATCCCAGCCATATTATTCACATATCGAGTCCCAACAGCAACAGTGTAGGGATGAGCACGACAGTGCAGGTGAGCATGAAGGATGGACAATCTTCGGGGATTTTAGATTGGGAACACAACAAAACACTAACACTCAGGGATTTGGGAATAGTCAGACGCCTGCTAATATCGATGATTCGTTTTTAGATTGAATCAATGAATTGTTAAACGAATTCAATCAATGGCACCAGCGTGACCAAGAAGAACAATAACGTCGTCTATCATTTTATTTTTAGATCATATGTTACTAATTTTATGCTTTATTGTAGTCCATGTATGTTGATATACTTATTCCATGATAATTATATGTTTATCCTTTTGTGTGATGTAAATTAAATGCTGAATGGCGGTTCATGCAGGGAAAGAACATATCAATATTCGCATATTCATTCAAAAACATGAAAATTCTTAATGGAGTACCCTCATTTCTTATTGAATTCTTAAAAAACAATATTTATAATGAATTTTAATAATTTTTCGGATTTTTTTTAAGCTTTATTCTTACCGATTCACCCGATTCTTGATCCGGATCGTCGATTCGCCGATCCGGATCGGTTTTTTGGAAGCCCGATCGGGGTCACCGATCCATTTTTTAAACCATTGCCCTACAATATAGAAGATCTATACTTCCCTTACCTTCCAGCCGTCCAATTTTGATCAAGAGAACCACTCACTGTTTGATCTTAGATCCAATGTCTCAAATTATTTTATTTTTAGTTTTTTTATACAAATTGTATGAATATAAAATTTGGTACGTGCCATCTTCTCATTGGGGCACATATATAAAAAATATTAAAAATAGTTTTTCAATAAAATATAATAACCAAAATACTTCTTGAAACTTTCAGGGGTATTTTGGTCATTTTATATTATTAAAAACATTTTTTTTATGTATTTTTTGCTAGTGCGAGTTTAATAGAGGATTGAACGTATAAAATTTGGTGTTAAAATAGTTTATAGAAAAAGAAATAAAAATAAAATAGTGTAGAGACGTGACATTGTGATTGGGGCAATCTTAGCCCTCCATTCAGAATGGACGGTTGGATAAGGAGAAGTATATAAGTTTTATGTTGTAGGGGAAGCATGGAGAGCTTACCCGATAGAGTTACCCCAATCCCATATTTTGGGTAACTAGATGTGAAGAATATCATTATGATATATTTAGGAGATATTTGGGGTATATCAATTCGTTTTAGTAGTACATCAATTTCTCTTTAGTGTTTATCTTATATTTTCTATCTAATACTCAGATGAATGAAATAATAGACATGACAATATAGCCCTCATTATCCAACTCGCTAATCTCATTACCCTGTGCATGGACAAAGGGCAAAGGTGGTGAATTGACCTTTGTAAATCCCATCCTCATCTAGGTGGAGTTAATTTGGACCGATGCATGGTCTTTCGAGGTGATAAGTTTATTTGTAGTCGAGCATTTTCTCGGAATGTTGAGATCCATGTTTTGCCCTTCCTCGTTCGGCATCTTGCTTAGCGTTTTTAAATCCTTACAAAGTAAAAAGTACCTGCAATCGAAGAGAAGAACCGGAAGGTCGAAGTACTTTTTAAATTCTTGATTCTTGCTATTCAACTCTTGAGGTATATGCCATTCTTGAGCCTTGGGTGAGTCCTGGGTGAGCACGTTTTCAACTCTTGAGATGATCCACATTTCCATAAATCTTGGAGATAAGCAAATAGCAAAATCTCCATCTCTGAGAGATAATCCAAATTTCTTGAGATAATCCAAATCTCTGCTGCTACTCTTTATCTCTGTACTGAAATATCTCTGTTGCTGTCTTTTTGCCTCATCTTTCACGAGTTTTTACAAGTTTTTTAAGTGCAGTCTGTGACTGCGGTTTTATGCACAAGTTTGTGCGGTCTTCTTGAGCAAATAGCAAAAGGTGTCATGTCCACAATTGCCCCCAGGTGCATCAAAGAGATTTTTTGTTCACGGATCTTGCTGTTCACAGCTGCAGTCTATTTTCTTTGCCTTAAATTAGCTAATGTCTAACCCTTTCCTTCTAAAATGGGGATCGAAATTCCGGTCAATAAGTTAGGAAGGCGAACATTGCTTCCTCTTTTGAGATGCTGAGGTAATTTTTCTGCTCACCTATCCTTTACTAATTGTCATACTTGGAGTGTTGATATTGGAGCTACAGATCATATGACTGGTCATTGTGAAGGACTCAAAGGGTTTGAACATACGCCTGAAGGAGCCATGTGTTATTTGCCAATGTGACTATGGTACCAGTTTGTGGAGTAAAAAATATTAATATTTTTTTAATGATAAGCCATTTAAATTTTTATATATTCTTTCTTTCCCTTCGAATCTTTTGTCAGTTAGTCAAATCACAAAAGCCTATAATTGTTTTGCAATTTTATCTGTTGACAAGGTTGTTTTCTATTATTGATGCATCCTTTGTAACGTGTGAGGTCTGTCGATATGCTAAACAAACCACAATTCTATTTCAAAATTCTGATAGAATCAATAAAACTAACTTTGATATGATTCATTCAAACTTATAGGGACATACTCCAGTGGATTATTTTTTTGGTTTTAGATATGTGATTTCCTTTATCGATGATAGAACTTGTTATGTTTTGATTTATCTATTGAAGTTTAAAAGTGATGTTTTCATTGCCTTTAAAAAATTTCATGCCATGATAAAAAATCAATTTGCTGCTAAGGTAAAAATTTTCAGAATTCATAATGGCACAGAATATACGAATAAATCTTTTTCTTCGTATTTGATAGATCATGGGATCATTCATCAAATGTCATGCGCGGAAACTCCTCAGCAAAATGGAATTGCTGAGAGGAAAAACAGACATCTCCTTGAAGTAACACGTGCCTCACTTTTTCCAATAAATGTGCCAAAATCATACTGGTCTGAGGGTATTCTTACGGCTTACCATCTTATAAATCGACTGCCGAGTAGAATCTTGGATAATAGAGGCCCTTATGAAATGTTGCATGGTTGCCCTCCTACTCTTCATCATTTGAAGATATTTGGATGTGAATGCTTTGTGCATTTATCATAAAATCATAAAGACAAACTTACTAAGCGATCCATTAAATTTATATTACTCGGATATTCACCTACTAAAAAGGGTTACAAATACTATGATCAGAAAAACAAGCGAATGTATGTCTCACATAATGTTGAATTCAATAAACAAATTCCTTATTCTCAAACTGATAAGCCTCAAAGGGAGATTAGCAAGACAAGCTCTACAGAAGATCTCTCAGAAATGGATGGTCTTAATTCTAGAGTCGAAAGCATCAAGAATACTATGCCTAATTAAGAAAGGGTACAGTTTGTATAGAGCCTAGGCGCCAAACACTCAAATTAGAGCCTACCTTCAAATGGTGTCGAGAAATGTAGTTTCAATACTGGAAATCTTTGTGATAACTTTAAAATATATTTTTATATTTATTTATAAAGTTTAAAGCTTCAAAAATAGTGTGGATCAACATATCTATGAAAACTTGAAAAATCTTGAAAATTGATGGTAAAAAAATGCGTTACAAAATACACTATTTCCAGAACTTGAAATCCATTTTTTTCTGATGTCCATGCATCTTGATGTCGAGATGATCACTTTGAGGATATTTGGGCATCACTAGTGAAATTTTTTAGGTAGGCTCAAATTTGATTGTTTAGAACCTCGGCTCTATTTAAACTTTTCCCATCAAGAAATACCTCAAGAGTCCATTCTTGAAACACCACAAGACTCCAATGTGGAGGTTCAATCAAATGAATATTAAGGGGAAATAATTCTTCAAGGCTTTCAGCCAAGACGATCTGGTCGTATAGTCAACCTCCTCATGGTTTGAAGGATTACTATACATGCCATGTCAAGGAAAGCAATCATAACAAAATTCGTTATCCCATTGAAAAACAGATGGATTTTAAGAAATTATCCCCTAAATATAATGTTTTTTTACCAAAATTTTCCCAACTAAAGAACCCGCTAGCTTCAAGGAAGCTAATTCAAAGAGAACTATTATGAAAGAGGAACTTGTTGCTTTAAAGAAAAATCATACTTGAGATAGATAGGGGAACCTTTTCCCATTGAACTATCCGAAAAAAAAAAATTTATCTCGTAAGAAAATGATTATTATCATGATTGAACCTGACAAGCTTTTAATATAAAAATCTAAAGAATACCATAAGAATATGAAAGAAAAACTAATGTATATCTTGCCAGGGAATATATATATATATATATATATATATATATATATATATATATATATATATATTCACATATTTTCTTTTCTTTTGGCAAAGATCACTTACAAGTAGTCTTATCACATTAATTTTTGCTTCAAAGACCAATTTTCTTTAAACAAAAGATAATATCCACAATTTGGCAAGAAACAAAAAGAGAGTGCTAGAGATTACCTCGATTGGGCTCAGTACACCCCACACCGAGTCTCCTCCCTCCGACGGTGCTCGGGATCATCGGTCTCTTGATTTTTCTACATATGGCAAAACCCTCTCAATGTCATGTAGATCTTGATCTATCCCTCTGATGGTGCTCGGGATCTATGATCGGTCTCTTGATTCTCATACATATGGCAAAACCCTCTCAATGTCATATAGATCTTGATCTAAAACCAACTTAAAACCTCAATGACTTACCCTTGCCCAAGCCCATTTGGCTTGATCTTTGGAGGCATGGATATCAATCTCAAATCAAATACCTAAGGCCTCGATGCCTTAGTATTGCTCGTCTTGATCTTTGGAGTGATAAGAGATAGATCAAACAGAGGAAGATATCTACTAGCAAGAGGATCCTCTACTTTCCAACCCAAAAACCAAATCATCACAAGTTAACCTTAACTACCCAAAAATCAAACCACCACAAGCTAACTTTAGCTACCAAAAAATCAAACCACCACAAGCTAACTTTAGCTCCAAAAATCAAACCACAACAAGCTAACCTTAGCTGAGTGTGGTTGGAGCGTACCCTTAAAAAAACTTGGGAGAGATCTTGAAGCCTTAGGTGGGGCGTGCCACCTATAGAGAGATATTTGTGAGAGTGAAATAAATCCTTAGAGAGAGAAGAGAAAATACTTGTAAGGATTTTATGAGGTGCGAAAGCCTCTTTATATAGATTTTCTTTGCCTTGGGGTTTGCCTTAATTCGTAAGGTCTTGATCGTCGATCTAATGAGACTTGTGGGGTGAAATATTTGAATCATTTATCTCTTTAATCCACCATCAAGATTAAAAGAGATGAGCTAAAGCCTTATCATCCCTTTTCTAGATCTATTATCATCAAATCTTTAAATAAAAAAAATATATATGTTACTTTCTATTTTAATATATCTAATCATTGGATCAAGCAATCTTGAATCAAAGATTTACTAAATAATTCAAATATTCAACCTAAGTTGGTTATACCCAAAAGATAAGCGAATAAACAATGGGAAAACTATCACCTAATCTTGGAAAACAAGTTAGTCCCTATAGGTGGGGCATGCTACCCTTTGGTGGCAACACGTGGGCCCCACCCAATCCCACGTATTCTAAATTGGGCCCCCATATGTATGGAGGGTCCCATATAATTTTAGAAAATATTTTATTTTGTATTTAGAATTTTTAAATCTTATATTTTATTTAAAACAGTGAAAAAATAAATTTTTTTTTTTATAAATTCAAATGACAAAAATAAAATATCAAAATATTCACAAAAATTCAAATAAACATTCCAAAAATCATATATCATAAATTTAATTAAAACTAATTAATTTTGATCGGAATCGAATTCCTTAAATCTAGGAATTTATTAATATACCGGAGCACTCCACCTTCAACTGTGGACCACGATCCACCTAGCTTTCTGAAACTGACCCAACAGTTCCCATGACCTACAGTCCACTGCAGGCGCTTATGATTGGACTACCAAAGTCAGCCAATAGACTTAACTTTCTCAAACTGACTTATCAATTCCCATGACCCACAGTCCACTGCAGGAGTTATGATTGGACCACCAAAGTCAGCTAATAGACTAAGAGACGCAATCCCAGTTTATGAATTTCCAGTTCTCCCCAAGAGACAAAAAAATCATGGTCCTCTAGACCATGATACAACCATGACTCTATGGTGCATATGGGTAATCTCTCCCACATGTAGACACTTCACCCTTATTGGCGAATATCAAAATGACTATCTATGTACATATCATGTGATGATATAACAATGAGGTTTTAGCCATATTTCCTAAGGCTATTCATCACGCAATGGCTACATAGTCCCTCAGCTCTCATCTGGGCGTACTTCGACGAGGACTCTTATCTTGGTATACTTTGACCTCATCAAGGGATAACTTACTAAACCCTTCTCAGTAGATCATGCCCATGTATCTTGGGTTTTTCCAAACTCGGCTGGCCTAGCATGTCGAGTCTTATCCGAGTATCGACAAATCACATTTGTCTAGTATGATCCACAAGATGACCACACTTCCACTGAATTTATGTTTGATTATATAAATGCTCATACAAGCTCTCATTGGGCCTTTAAAGGCCACATAAACCCAACAGAATCATCAAGCACCAAAGAGAATTCAAGCAGAAAACAAAAAATAAAGTGGATTCAAGTATCATTAAAGAATAAAAAGGATAGGAAAATTTCTCCGCACACCGTCTTTTTTGTTTTATTTTCACATACCTAAGCTTTCAACATATATCTGGTGGCATAGAGATTTCATATATTATATTTTTTAACCCCCTGAACTAACTTTACCTCATCTTTTTAGCCCAAACAAAAATTCAAAATACATGTTTTTTCTATTATAAACCTTATTTCCTCTCTTCACATGTTTCACTCCAAACCTCTCTCTTTTTTTAATATTGAAAAAATATCTTTGGAAAAAATATATATATATTTTTTTAATATTAAAAAAAAGGGAGAGTTTTGGAGAGAAACAGAAAAGGGGGTTTAGAAAGACATAGAAAAAATAATGTCTTTTGAACTTTTGTTTGGGCTAAAAAGATGGGGTAAAGTTGGTCTAGGAGAGGAGAGATAATATATGGGATTTCTATGCCGCCAGTTATTTTTAAAACCTTGGATCTATTGAAAAATGAAACCTAAAAAGAGTGTTCCGATATATTTTCCCTAAAAAAAGTAAAAAAAGTTAGGAATTCTTGTGGTATTCTTTGTTTTATTCATTTTCCAATAGAGCCACTGTGCTCCATACAAAAAACAATTTTGTCATCTTATATGCAGCCTAAAAATACCAAAATCCCAATAAAATCAAGCTTTCTTGTAACATCTCAAAATTTTACAAATGTGTAGAAAACAAAAACAGAAAGAAGAAAATACCAAAAACTAAACAAAAAAACGAATTAAGAAGTAGCCGAATCCAGATATAGAAGATGAACCTGAAAAGTGAAAAACACTAAAAGAAAAGCTAGTTGACCTTGTAACTTATTATTTTGCACGTGTTGTAGTATTACCCAGTAAGGACCAGAAGGAAGCGCAGTGCATAGAGAAAAGAAAGGAAGAAGGCTCGGGGAAGGCACGCTACAAATCTTGCGGGTCATGAACACTTATCGTTTTGGGCAAAATGGACGGTTCGGATAATGTTTTATAATATATATTATTTTTAAGACTTGATATTCTAATATTTTTTTCATAGCCATAAGATCAAAGTCGAAATGTTCGATTCAAAGGTTTTCAAGCGTTAGAACTTCAAATTTATGTGAATTTCGAGGTGAGCCTTTAACTTTTTTGATAGCGCCGCAATCCTATCAAAATATTTTCCCATAGTATTTAGAAATGAATAGTCGAAGAATCCCTCTATATCAGCCCTATCAAAACATTTTTCTTTTTTTTCCTTTTAGAAATCAAATCATTTTCCCTTTAGAAAAAAATAACTGAATTTTTCCGAGGCGAGTCTTGTGACAAAACAAGAACGAGCCGGCAACTCATATTAACTAGCTACGCAATTTAAAACATGAGCTTAAGCATTTTATACAAGTGAAGTCTCTCCAAAATTGTCGATGTGGGACAATTTTCTCACTGCCTTTATGCGTTTAAACTACAAAGGGACAAAAGCATCCGCTCAACCCAAATATTATTATTTTTTCACTTTTCTAAAAATGATGTGAATACCTTTAGTCTTTATTATTAATGGCGGAAATGCACCCAACCATTAGCTATTTCTCTTGTTTTCAACCCAAGTGTGATTCTACGGTCACGTACTCACTCAAATACAAGACTAATTTGAGAAAAATATATTTTGGGCGGCAAAATATATATGTAAGAATACTGCTTGTTTTTTAAAGTATACTAGCAACCCAAATATTGCTTTCAAAATATACTAACAATCTAAAGTATTTTTTGAACCAATTACGTTTATTATAAATTCAAGCAATTCAAATTAGATGATATTATTTTTTCTTATAGTTGTAAATTAGATTTTTAAATTAGATAGTATTATAAGATAAATTTCAAATTGATTCTTTTTTAAATTATTTTGATGCAATATTATAATTAATAATTATACAGACATCCAAACAAAAAAAACCATGTCTCAGTATTCACCTATTTTTACAAAGTAGTAGAAGTAGATAATGCACCACTCCTAATTTCTTTTAGAAGCTAAAAGAACACTATTTTTAGAGATTTATAGTGATTTTTTTAAAAACTTTGGGGACAAAACTTGTCGATTTGACTGATTCTCTGATTTGACATATTGATCCACTGATCCGACACGGGTACGGGTGCGGACGATCCGGGTCACCGATCCGTTTTAAAAAAAAACATATCGGTGACCTGGATCGGCCACCCTAAAAACCGTGTTGGATCGGTGGATCAGCAATTCAAATAAGAGATTCGGCCTAATTTTATTTTTTAAAAAAAACAACAATATAATTTCTCAAAAACCTATTTTTATCGTTTTACAAGAAATAGTGACAGTTCTACTATGGTTTTTCATTAGTGTCAAAATATATAAATACTGAGGACCTATCTCTTATTAAGTGTTTGTTGTCTATTAAATTTATTTTATAATCAAAATAATGTTCAAAATGCAATATGACATTTTATTATTATGTCAAAAATATGTAAATACTGAGAACATATCTCATGTTGAGTGTTTGTTGTCTATTATATTTATTTTATAATCAAAATAATGTTTAAAATACAGCATGACCATAAAATGAATTTCTCTAACTCAATTTATCTATTTAATTGTTGCATTAAATTAATAGTTTTGATTTTTGAAAGAAGTCATATGAAGCAAATTTAATAGAATAAGCTTTTACTAGATATAGAGAGAATTTAGTTGAGATTATTTGTTTATATTACTTAATAGAAAAATAAAATTATTAGTGGAACAAACTTTATAGTGAGAGAGAGAAAGAAAAGAGAGAAAGGGAGAACGAGAGAAGGGGAAGAGAAGCGGGACCTATTTATCCATAAAACAAAGGAGGAAGACCTTCCATAAAACCCTCAGACTCCGCCCTTAAGGTGTCTCGTTTTGTACGTGCTCATCCATCATGTGTGCTCACCGATTTTTACAAAATCAAACCGGTCCGGTCAATCAGACATGGCCCTAGGCGAGTTAACCGAGGAAGCCTTGGAGACTCAAAAAAGTACTGAAAATTTTAATTTTTTTAAAACAAAACCCATTCATTTGAAAATGGGTGCAGTTTTTATACGGTTGCAACGGTAAACAATCCAATAAAGGCGCACCTTAAAATTTTATCATAATATGTAATTTTTTTAGTATTGTTTTACAATTTATTTTCATACCTAATTAGAAAATTTAAAATTTAAAATATAGTTAAAATCAAGTTGATCTATAAATATATGAAAATCTTGAAAATGGATGGTCTAGATAATGTGTTGCAAGATGCACTATTTTTTAGACTCAAATTTTTTTTTTTTTTTATATTTATACATCTCGATGCTGAAATGATTGATTAGAAGGATTTTTCAACATTAAAACAACATTTCAGATAGATTTTTTAGGTGCATCTGTGATTCTACATTTTAAGGTTGCAACCCTATATAAACTTTTCCCTTTAAAAATTAATGACAAAAAATAGATTTTAACCCATTTTATATTTTTTTAGGGCTATTTTTTTAATTTTTTTAAAAATATGAGAAAATATAAAAAGTGAGTATTAATGACCAAAAAAAAAGTAATCTTTACCATAATGTAAATAATATTTAAAGGTACATTACAAATCAAATTCCTTATTTTTGAGAATTTATATATATATTTTTAAATACCGGTTGATCACCAAAACCATCCAAAACAGAAACCATCCAGTTTCAATTTAACCGCACGGTTAGCGGTTAGATCGGCCAGTTTTGTGAACACTGGTGCTGACTTGAGAGCAGGTAGGGCTTACTAGTATCTAGAGGTTTTTTTATAAGACTTTTAAAAAAATATGATGTGGGCCACCGCCCTTCATTTTTAAAAAATTGCAAAATGTTAAAAAATGAGCTTACAAATAAAAAATTAAACAAATAATAGTAATTAAAACAACTAAAGATTAATTAAATTGGTTCTCTGACATAATCCGATAGAGCCGGCGGTACTAAAGAAATTTAAAAATATTTAAAAATGAGCTTACAAATAAATATTTAAACAAATAATAGTAAATAAAAAAATTTAAAATTAATTAAACTGCTTCTTTTGCAGAATCAAATAGAGTAATCAGATAGAGCCAGCTGCTTCTCATATGACCGGTACTAAAGAACTTTAAAAATATTTAAAAATGAGCTTACAAATAAAAAGTTAAACAAATAATAGTAAATTAAAAATTAAAAATTAATTAAACTGCTTCTCTAATAGAATCAGATAGAGCTGGCCACTTCTATGAGAGAACCAGTGAGGAACGATCTGGACCACCCAGTTCAAAGGGGCATAAAAGGGGGGACATGGCCTGATCATGATCGAGTACACGATCCAAAACGAAAAGCATGATTTCCAATCCACTGAATTTTCAAAAACTGATTTTAATACTTTAAATTTTGAGTTTTTTAATAGGGAAATTTATGTTGGGGCCATGTATTTTTACCGTTATAATGAAATGACCCAAAAATACGTTGTTATTACTTGGAAAGCGGATTTTCAAATTTTTTTATTTTTTTTTACAAGTTTGCCCCCAGTCCAATGTTGTAAATACTGGACCACTTGATAACCCCTATAGTTTTCATGTAAACGAAGCAGTCTAATGTTCGAACCATCGGACTGCACTCTTTTGTATTTTTTTATGAAACAAGCGGCCCGATGTTAGAACCATCTGATCACATTCCGTTGAATTTTTTAAGTGAACATGCGGTCCGATGTTAGAACCATTAGATCGCTTTCTGCCTTAAACTCCTCCTTCTGGTTCAACCTCTCTAAGGGTCTGTTTTTTTTTCTGAAAAATATCTTTTGAAAAATTAAATGTTTTATTCTCAAAGGTTTAAATAAGTTATGGGTATTGTGTTCTAACTCAATTGTGATTCTTAAATGCAAGCATCGCGATAGTAGCACAATTGTGATACTATGTCATAGCCCAAACACTATTGTGATGGTTTCTTTATTTAGTACATACATTAGGATATTTTGGTCACAAAATTGCTAACCGTGATGAAAAGGTGTATGAATGGGGTTTTAGAAAATTTGGGATGTTTTTCCAAGAACCTAAAATAAAAAGATAGTTTTGAATTTTGATAATTTCTCTTGTAATAGCATTACTCATGGTCATTGTTGAATGAAGTGGAGAGAGAGTGAGAGAGAGAGAAATTATATGAACTTTGAGAGAGAGATTATGTGGACTTTGCGTGACCATTTACCTGTTGCAACAACAGATAAGAATCTTCAAGCGATGACTTCTATTAACCTCTTGTTGTTGTTTGGATATCAAACTAGTAGGAATGGTGGAAACCCCCTAACAAACCAACCCAAGTAGTTACTTCCTAATCTGAGCTAGTATGAACATCGTGCAACTGTGCGCAATGACTTCGAAGTTGGCTTTGGTGTCAAAAAATTTATGGAATTGTTTTGAAGATACTTTAAAGAGGTGATTGTATACTATGAGACCATTTACTATTGTTACAAGAAGATCACATTCACTCTTAGCCATTAGATATCAAATTGGATGGCTTGGGGTATGTTATGATGTTTGAGATTTTTTCTTTTTTTTTTAAATCTAAGCCTAGTCAATGACACATATACTACTACCCAATTTAAAATTTAATGGACGAAAGTCATTGTGACCTCGTTGTGCTAAAAGTAAATGGTTTTTGTTTTTTTTTTAACTCTAAGTCTAGTCAATGATACATATACTACCACCCAATTTAAAATCTAATGGACGAAAGTCATTGTGACCTCGTTGTGCTAAAAGCAAATGGTCTCTTTGTATATTTTTCCTTCAATCAGTCCCAAGTTTAGACATTGATTCAATCGAATATATCCCAAGTGAACTTGAAGGAAGTCATCACAAAAGACACATGACATAAGGATCAATCTTTGAATAGATGGATAATAGCCCAACATATAATGCATATATTACAAGTGGATCACATGGCAAGGGAATTTAATCATTCCATGACATTTCCTAGTTAGCCTCCTCGTTAAAATGTTATAAACAAAATACACCATAAAATTCATCATCAACAGAGGCTCTATTAAGGGCCATAACTTCAGTGAGTCTATAAGTCATCATATTTTTTCTCACTACTTCCAACCATGTCTTTTTGAGCCTACCCCTTGCCATTTTTTATCCTTCCACTTGAATCAACTCGTACCTCCTAATAGAAATTGTACTGGATATGCACTGCACATGGCCAACCAACTTAAATCTACTTTATCTCATCTTATCACCTATCGCAGCAACACATAAGTTATCTTAGTGCATTCATTTCGAATTCTATCTATTATTGTCTCCCCACTCATCCATCTATAACACCTTCATCTCAACTACACTCATCCAAAACACAACAAAATTACAGGACGAAATAATTCTAGTGACAAGAATAAACTTGTTTCATAGCCTCTCCCAATTAGCTTCATTGTGGGAAGCCTCTATCTAGAACCCAAAGAAAAGCACAAACAATTTCTAGGATTAAAGATTTCATAGTCAACCAAGAAACATGATAAACAATGAAAAGTTACATGACAAAGTAAACATTTGAACAAGCGATTAGACCCTTTCTCCTATTTTGGCTTAGTCTAAAGCTGTACATGTGAACCCACCACCCACATACATGTGAACCCACCCACATACAAAGCTCCCATTTTGGCATTAGTCTAAACCCATCTAACAGGGTTTCACACAATAAAAATTATATATATATATATATATATATATATATTTTTTTTTTTTTTTTGATGGAAAATTACCAAAATACCCCTGAAATTTTGGGGGCATTTTGGCCATTTATTTTCATGAGAAATATTTTTTTTGTTTTGCTAGGTGAGCCCCAATAAGATGGAACACCCCAAATTTTACTCAAAAAGGTTTTTGTAGAAAAAAAAAAAAACTAAAATCAAACAATGTTTTGTTGTGACAGTGACAAGGGCATTCCTAGCCGTCCATTTAGATTGAATAAGTGGGACGTGGGGTGACGTATAATTCAGAATTCCGCTTATTAGCCGTCCCTTTGTAGACAGAGCCTGAATTCTGAGGTGACGTATAATTCAGAAGGTTTCCCTTCAGAATTCAGGCTCTGTCTACAAAGGGGTACAGAAACCAAAATTTTGAATTGCAGATCGAATTGGCAGCATTACTTGTGCTCCTTCATTCACAAAAAAATAAAAGGGCAATGGAACTTCACCCAAAATTTGGGTTTAATTTCAGATCCAATTTAAACTTCCGAATATCATGAGTCATTCATGAAATGCAATAAGAAATGCCAATATTATAAACAGTAGAATATACTAACAGAGCCTTGAAGTTACAGCATTATCTTGATGGGCTTGCACCACTGAAACTGCATAATTTGACAACTCAGGACCCAATAACTGAAAATAGAGACCTATCCATAGTTACAGTTATTCAGAGAACCACCAAATGTGACATTTCTTTGCTGCTTCGCAAGAACTTGTATCAGCTAAAGGGCTTGAATAAATAACCCTTCAGGAATTAGAAATTGAAAATCACCTTTGAAGTCTTTCCTATGGTGAGTTTGTCTAGTGTAAATGGACAAGTTTAGAGGGAGGAAAATAGACAAGTGTAATCAGTACACTGAAGATCAAATTAATCTTCAACTTTCAACCCAAAGAAGTCATTATGAAATCTTTAACATGGCCTGCTTCTTGATTCATTCAAATGAGGTAAAGACTGAAGAGTCGCTTTAGAGTCAGTGATATTTAGTGTCATGAGAAGAGGGTTTGAAGAAGTTCTGGCGAAGGAAGATTGGCCACGCACTGAAACTATAAACAAAGAGCAGCAATATCAACATATGCATAACAAGGCTATGCATGAGAGAGAGAACAGGACAACCTTAGGCATATCCTGATAGAAAAACATGGGTGTGATTTAAAGTGCGTCTCTTTCTCATGAAATAACAATGCTGTCATTCAAAGAGCTCTCTCTCTCTCTCTCTCTCTGTATTCGGTCTTATGGACTCATATCCCATCTCTCAGTATTCTGTCTTATGGACTCATATCCCACCTTTCCAAACTACAGCACAAAATTAAATGAAAGGAGGAAATAGACAAATTACCTTGCTCTGACGATACTTCTCTCTGATAGCATTTAGAGTGCAGCCTTTACGATTAATTTGCAGATCATGTAATGCGAAAACCATGGTTTTCAAATTCAATGCCTTATATCCAGTATAATGCTCCAAAGTTCGATTCTGCAAATCATATAAAAAACTCAAACCACAGATAATAAATCTAATTAAGGATGCGTATTACACTGATCATAAAGATTGATTGTGTTAAAATATTCCAACTTCTTTACAAACTATATCTTTGGAATTATAAATCCATTGAGGGGTACCATGTTTATAAGATAACCCAGAAAAAAAGAACATAGTGTGTTCAAAATCTATGGGTTAAATGAGAAGGAGCAGAACGCAAACCCAGGGATGCCTTGATGGATCAAGCATCCATCTGGCAAGGAACACAGCTGCTGCAGCAATGAGAGAAGGAAGGAACGTCAGAAAGCTATATTCAATTAGTGTCAGCTCTGCCAAGTAGTTTGCCAGGAACTCCAGTGAGAGAGAGGAAACCTCCTGAAATCAACGAATCCAACACATTAGTTAGATGAATAGCAGAAAGATGAAGATGACCTTCCCAAAACCTCTGTAATATGAAATGGTTTTATATTTAGGGTAAAATTCCAGAAAAGCATTTATTAATATTTTTTTTTTCTGCCACGTATCCCATGCACTTGCAAGTTTTCTCCTAGAAGTGAAAGACTGGATTCTAGAGTACCTTTAGTGTTCCTCAATTTGTAGACATCCTAGTTTGATCTTTTTAAAATCAATTCGTCATCATCATCATCCAAGCCTTATTTCAACTATTTGGAATCTTTCCAAATACCAAATTGATCTTTCTAAAATCAATTGACTTACCTAATATACGAAATGAACCAAAACACATTATTTTTCAAATTAAACAGACTATTATAAATCTCGTTACTGAATAACTCTGATAATTTTTCGTTGGAGTACATTCTTGACAATTTGTCTTGGAGCTTATTAGTCTTTGTTCCATGGATCTCTTTGTTCCGTAATATCCTTCCTATTTTTAATAATCAATTTCATTGAATTATGTAGTTTAAACCATAGTTAGCAAGTTAGCGAATAATAATATATCGGACAACCAAAACATACGTAATGAATCAGTTTTGTTTCAAAAAGTCAGAGGAAAAAATCGGTCAAAAATACAGATCGCCAAAATATAAGGTAAGTTATAAAATTGTGAATATTTCGGATTTGTCTCAAAAAAATGGAGTGAAAAATCAGATACGTAAAGATGACTAATAGAGGATTATGATTTGCAATTATTGTACATATACATTAAAGCCATTGAACAATAATTTTATGGCCTTGCCTAGTATCGTTAGAGTAATACTTGACAATTTATTGTCTACACTTTCAATAAATCCAACAACAGGGCTTACTCAGTTGTCACAACATGATGGAGCATAAAATGAAACAACAACAGTAATACTTACTACAAGAATTACATTAGTAAATAACAAGAATTGTAAACCAAGGTAAAGGATTATTGTTCAAAGAAAAAAAAGACAAAAAAAAAATCCCTCAATATAAGAATGCAGTTAACTAAAACAAAACACAAAAACTCAAATTTGTAAAATAGAGGTCCATCCAAAAAGCTATGTTGTATACCCCAATGAAATTAAAAAAAATAAAAAATAAAAATATACAATTAATCAAACTTCTCTCTGCATAAAGAAAGCAACAAAATGCTTAAGCAAATTCAAATCTCACACTGAATTCCTAGCTGCTTAAATATTTAGTATCATTGAATCTCTCTTGCTCTTTATAGGGACGCTCAAAGTTTAAAAAAAAAGAAAAAAAGTTTCATAGGGTTACTCTTCCAAGTCATCCTATTATTTTCAGATATACGATTGTTCTGATATCTTATTTTTTGGGGAATATATTGCTTGTATTTTTTTATATACTTTTTTAGGGGAATTTATTAGTAAATTTTTTTATGGAATTTTACTTTAAGTCGAGATTCTTAATTTAATCCCACTATTAATGGGCTTATCTTTAAATTAAAATTCAATAATACTAAGTTAATAAAGAAATAAAGTTATAGGGAACAATTTTTTTGCAAAGTTCTTTTGAAAAAAGATAAATACGGGTTTACATCTGTTCCATTAAAAAAACATGATTTTTTGAAGATCTTTTGAAAAACTAGGAATTCTTAACAAATTTTAAAGAATCGGAAATTAAAAAAAAAAAATCATATTTTAAATAGAGACTTGCTAACTATGGTTCAAATGTCCCAGTTATAACCGCAATGGTCACTAGCCCTTAGGCCCTTCACAGACAATCACACACAAACATAAACTACGCAAATTTATCTCGGTAAAAACATACAATAGGCAACTTTGTACCTTAAAGGTACCCTGTGAAGCTCGAAGAAATCTCCTGCCATCAATTGAAGACATGGTGGATAAGAGAACTTATACTTCCAAAGGTCAAAACAAATGAGAAACCCCATTAATGCAAGAACAGCATCTGAAATTCACTCACCTGAGAAAAGTTTTTGTGGTGGGAACAGTCAGTTGAAATTTTAAATAGTTAAGGATTCTGGTCTCCATATTCAACACCTGTTACAATGTCCTCATAATGAGCTCTTCTAATGAACATCGATTCATAGTCAGGTGGCAGATCAATCAACTTTCGTATACTTTTTGGCTAACATTAAGTGGAACTTTTTATTTATCAGAAAAGGAATAGTATGAGCAAGCATTTCTTCCATCCCACTGCACCCATTTTTATTTCCAGGCTACACTAAAACTAGGGTCAGCTTATAGACATTCTCAATTTGTTAACATTCGATATCACATGTTAAAACACATAGCTGCTTCTGTACCTCTTCTTTAGAGTAAGTATTGTCAGTGGTGTAGCAGAAGTCTGCAACACTAGGGGCACAAATCTCTTCATATTTACTGCAAAATACCAAAAGTAAAAAATCATTTATATTCATAGACCAATTTTTCTTTTCTAATATGTCGTCTTTATAATGCAAAAAATCAAAATTTAAATATTGATAGATCTTAATAAACATGATAGGATGGGTCTTCAATGGAATCAAGGACATACGACGCAAGAAGCATGCAGGTTACGCCAAGAAGCTGTAATTTCTGTCTCTCCACTAGATTCCCAGAAAGAAATCGATCAATAAGGTACACAGTGAGGTACAGAGTATCTGGGACAAGCTTATACTCCTCGGCAACCTGCAAAAATTCATGTTTCTAAGTGACCAAGTCACCCGAATAGCAATTTTATCCATAAAAAAGACACCAACATAGCAAAGAAAGGAGACATGAATCTATAAAAGGCCAACATCATCTCCTCAAATAAAAGTCTTTAAATGACTGATTTACCAAAACAGAAAGAGCGATGAATATACAAAGAATCCCTCAGACCTCAACAAGCCAATCAATAAGTATTCCACGCATGTTTTGAGTGATATCTCTCTGCACAGTCTCCATGAAATTTGATGTTGGTCTTCGGTTCCGCTGAAAAGTTTGCATAAATTTCAAATTCAAGTTCGCCCACCCCTAGACTACCAGAAATAGAGGAAGAGAAGTGATTTTTGTTTGGGGGGGGGGGCGACGAGAGGGAGAGATGGTAGTTTTCTTGGGTGAACAATTCACCATACCTCAGCAACACGTAGATAATTATATATATCAGGAGCATACATGCAACACATAGAAGGATCATTACAGTCGCAATCAATCTCTGTGATGCCTCGACTATGCAAACTTCCTGAATCCTCATAAAGATTACCCTTGGCAGTGTTACCTGGTAATCCAAAACTCAAGTTAAAACATTAATCAGGTAAACTAAAAAATACAGTTAAATTTGCTAAAAAAAACAAAAGAAACCAACTAACAATGTTTTGAAGAGATCTCTCTCTCCTCCAGATTCTCAACTAAAGAATCTCCAGAACCACCATTAGCTGGTATGCTCTCGCCGATTTCCATACACCCTGCCAATTGCTTGGTCAGTGTAATATGTGAAGCACAAGTGCTCTCATGCTTCTCAGGCAGCTTGGATTTATAATCCTTTATGGCCATATGAGATCTCAAATCATCCTGCACTTCTTTCAGTTCTTCAGCACGATTATCAGAGACATGGGAACTAACAGGAACAACTTGCAGCTGGCTTTTGGAAGCGTTTGATATCTTCCTTCCCTTGCTTGGTGGTAAGCTTTTTGCAGCATTTGATATCTTCCTTCCCTTGGTGGGTGGTACTCTAGTCTTTTCCTTACGATTCACAATCTGAAATCCAAACAATTTTGAAAAAACACAGCTCAGGTCATTTTTGAAAATTCAACTAATTTGATTGGATTTTGGCCAAAACCTTAGTCTCTGGCCTTGGCCCAGGTTAAAAGAGCAAGGACGAGAATAACCTATAATTTCTACCAAATGGTGAAATTTAGACCAATATCTGGGAGGATCAACAGATTCAAATAATTTCAGCAGGTTCAAACATACAGAGTATTATTTATCTGGAAAGCGTGGTGCCAATTTTCAAAGAAAAAATGAGTTTGATTAAACTCTTTAAAACTCAGCAGTAAATCTGGATCTCAAGCATATATATATTCTAAAAAATTTCTTGAAAGAATTTGACTGCAAGTTATCTGAAATGCAAATTTTGGGATGCCTTCCTAGCACAAAATATTTCAAATTCAAGGACATGCAAGAATGAGAATGCACTCCAACCTGAGGTTTGGCTGCAGTCATGCACTTCATATATCTACTCTCACAACAAATATTGGACACATCCCTGAGAACAGCCCGTCTCTTATACTGCAAGCTTGGATTGGAAGGACCCACATGATTCTCATCCAAAGCTGATCTTTTTGATGTTCCCCTCAGATCCCATTTCTTGTCATGTCGCAAATTGGGTTTGGAAGGAAAAACATTGCTGTTCTCATCCAAGGTTGCTTTCTTTGAAGTTCCTCTGAGGCCCTTTCTATTTTCTTTTTGTACATTTGGGGACTCTGAGAGTAATGGCCCGCTATTCAAACCTGATGCTGAGGCACGAGCACGAGTTATTCTTCCCATAGGCTCCCGATTTCCAGCCATTACTGAATTCTCCTTCATGACCACAATCATATGGCCTTAGAGAGGAACAAAAGTAAGGCTCCTGCACAAAGTTCAGTTCATCAGACTGATGCAAACCAACCATTAGCAGATTGCCATAAACTTTTTACTAAGAGCTCTGACTTCGACTTATTACAAATATGATGTGGAACAGGGAACTCATTAGCATTGGAGATGCAAGGGATTCAAGAATATCTTAGGCTTCTATGCTTCCTTTTCTATATGACCAACATGTATGTATGAGTTGCTATAAAGCTTCATAAACAATGATCCAGATGAGCATTTTCTGTATATTAATCTAAAAACTCTCCTTCAAATGATAAACCCTAACTGTTGGAGGATCTGGAAAGGGATGGTACAAACAATAGCCATTTCTTTTTTTTAACCATTCCCAAAATAACTAACTGACTATAGATGGGCCTAGTTAGTAGAGACTTATCCCATTGAGTTCCCAAACAAAAAGGCGTAAATAATTAAGTTCATGCTATGACCATTATAAGTTGTCAATGCAATGCATCACAGCACATATATTGCAAATTTTGTGCTTAGTAATCATATGTAGAAAGTACACATCACAAGTTTTGTGCTTTCTAGTCATGACATTTAGAAAAGAATCCCTATGCACATGATCACCAAATATTTCTTCTTTCGCAAAGCATTATAACAAAATAAATAGTGGAATAATTGAATGTGCAGGTCATTTTCATGATTTAAGTAAACCTAACAAATTCATGTGCTGGGTAACTTTTATAATAACAATGTTATTCCTTATGAAAATAAAGCAATTGAAAAGCTTTCAGAATAACATGACAAGGTTCTTAATAAGGAGAAGAGTATCCTCTCCACAAGCATGTTGAATTCCATTGAATGATTTCAACTAATATACACTTGTGAGCTTTATTCCCTGGAGAGCCAAATAGACATGGTCAGGAGAGGACTATAATTCAGTCCTTTCTAGGTTAGGCTACGTTCTAGCCTGTCCAGAATGAAAACATCTATTTGTAAACATCTTGCATGTCTCTTGCTAGGACCATAACCTTAGACGCCAACCATAATCATTAAAGGTAATGCAGCCAGATCACCAACGACCTCCAATTCCCAAAGAGGCTCAGTTATGGTATTTGAAATTTTAGAGACAATGAAACAATCATGCAGTTGCAAGAAATGACTACTAGTCATGAAACTATTGCTTTCCCATGCTTTCTGAAAAGACAAAAGATCTAAAGTTTTACTACCAATTGGTTTTGTCCACACTCCAAGTCAAATGGTAAACATGGAAAATTTGTTAAGCTCTTTGGTGGTTTTTGCCTAGGCTTCCCAAGTTGTGAGATGAGATCTTGAACCAAGATCCCATGTGCCAGTGGTGGAGGAGACCCGTTGTTGGGTGTACGAAGTCTTTGGGAGTAACCTGAAGCAAGGTATAAGGTATTCTCTTGGTTTATACTCTCTTTATTCCATTGCATCTTTTATTTTCAGATCTGTATTTTTGTTTTAATGGCAAGCAAGTGAGAGTTCTTGACAATCTTATTCGACTTATATTGTATTTGTAAACTTTGTAAGTGACTTGGGTGGTAATACAATAAGAAAAATGTAGAAAATTTTAATTGGTATTGATTTGCCTGTTCACATAGTCCACCTTTTAGTTAAGAGCTAGACCAGCTAATACTCCGATAAAAGTTAATCATAAATTTAAGGGAGATAGGGGAGAGTTACATGAAAATCCAACCAGTATCAACAAATAGTGGGCAAGCTTATATTCTTCACAGTTAAACAACTAGAAATTTTTGTAGTTAATATGTCATATTCTTCACATAAACATCTTGATAGAGTGTATCGGATAATGAGATATCTCAAGTCTACTCTAGGTAAAGGGATATTTTTCTCCAATTAAGGGCATTATGATGCCACCATTTACACTGATATTGAATGCGCTAGATGCCAAACTTCTAGAAGATCCACAACCGGTTATTGCACCTTTATTTCAGGAAATCGAGATTCTTAGAAAAGCAAGAAAAAAAATGTGGTAACAAGATCAACTGTAGAAGCTGAATACAGGGCTATGGCTCTGTTGGATTTGGTGCTATCCATAATCACCCACATATGGAAATCCCATATTTTGTGGGATTGATTGAGATTGATCCATATTATGTGGGATTGCTATTAACCAATTAGATAATCTTTAGGAGTTGGTTATTGGGATAAGTTCTATTTGGATTTGGAGTTCGTTATCACGTGAGCCTTTTTTGGTGAGTCTCTTTTTTTTATATAATGGGATGAAAGTGTGGAGAATTGGTGTGCCGTATTTGGGTCACCATATGGGAATGGCAGTTCCTCTAGAGAGAGGGGGAGATAGAGCCTCCTGTGCATAAGATGTAATTTCCTCTTAGAGAGAAGAGAGTTTCTTATGAAGAGAAACATTGATGATGCCTCTTGAAGACTCCTGTAGAATGAAAAGTTGGTTTCTTCTAGAGAAGCAGTTCCCATAGAGATTTTGGTTTGTTTCCCCTGTTAATGAGATAAAGTCTCGTTTTCTCTCAAAGTTGTTCTCTTCCTAGACAGTGGTCTAGTTATGGAATAGAGATAAGAGATCGACATGGTGCCGTTTGGGAGAGCAAGCTTAAAGGGTTTGCTCGACTGTGTTTTTATCGAGGTTTGTTCCAAAATCTTTGATGTAACTTTCATTGGTATAGTAGATTTCCGTTTGTCGTGCCCGTGGATGTAGCCTTCTTAGGTGAACCACATAAATCTTTGTGTTTTTGTGGTGTGTATTTCATGTTTTATTTCTCATACTTTATTTGCCAAAAATAAACCCGTCGGGTTTACAACTTCCGTGCACAAGAAGTGGTATCAAAGCACAACAAGCTCATGCTACATATGAAGCGATACGGGCAAAAATGTCTGTCTGATTTGAGGGTTAAGGTTAACTTTCACATGACTTTCTACTGTGACAATGAAGCTACCGTTCATATCTCTGAGAATCCTATATTTCCTAAAAGGACAAACCACATTAGCGTAGATTCTGACTTCATCAGAGAGAAGGATGTTGTCAAGATCATTCAAGGTTGTTGTAAAGTGTAAAGATCAACTTACATATATCTTCACTAAAGTTGTTGGACGGGAGAAGATTACAAGATATCACAAGCAAGTTGGGCATGATTGATATCTATGCATTAGTTTGAGGGGGAGTAATGGAAATAATTGATTATTTTTATGTTTGGGGTATGAATGTCTTTTTATTGTTTTTTAGGACTTACATGTCATATTTCACTTCTTATGGGGGATATTGTATTTAATATTTTTTATTAAGACAAAAAGGGGTGTGTGATGGTCACTTGACCTATCGCACCACTCTCTCTCTCTCCTCTTCTCTCCTCTCTTCCTCACGCTTTCTCATGTCACTTTATCTCTTTTTGTCTCTCTTCCTCCTCTCTCTCTTACTACTCTAGTAACTTCCTTTTATTTTTCTCTATTTTATCTTCTTTGATTGATTTCCCCTTTTTACTTTTGACTCCTCATCCTGTAACTCGTCCATAACCAAGTAAAAAGATATGGGCCTACTGTTACTAAATACTCACTTGTCTCTCTACTAGTTGTTATCACATTAGTTAGTACTCCCTCATACCTATCCCTAACCATGTCATTATATACCCTTGAGACTCCGTTCCTTTTTAGTGCCCACCAGCCCACCAAATTATCGCTCTAGGTACCTTATCATATGCTTTCTTTAAGTCAATAAAGACTATATCGAGGTCCCATTTCTTCTCCCTAAACCTATCAATCAAGTGCCGAAGTAAGAAAATTGCCTCAATGGTTGACATCCTTGGTATAAATCTGAACTGATTTTTTAATACACTCATTTCATATCTTAGTCATTGCTCAATCACTTTCTCCAACAACTTTATATTGCGACACATAAGTCTAATCCCTCAATAATTTGTACAACTTTGTATGTCCCATTTGTTCTTGAAAATCCGTACCATAAAACTTTTCCTCCATTCATCTCCCATTTTCTTTGTTCTTAAAATCTTGTTGAACAACTTGTTAATCAGAATACGCTAATCTCTCTTATGCTTTTCCAAACCTCTATTGGTATACCATCTGGTACTAAAGCCTCTCCTATCTTCATATTTCTCAAAGCTTATTTCAATTTAGATATCCTAATTCTGTGAAAATATCTGACCTCCAACCTCGTTTGTGTCAATAGTTTCTCGCAACATTGGGCTTTAGAGTAGTCGTCATTTAACAATTTTTTAAAATAGATTCAATACCTTTCATTGACCTCATCATCCTTCACCAATACCCTCAGATCCTCACTCTTAATGCATTTAGCATAATCTAGGTCCCTACACTTCCTCTTTCTCATTTCTGTTAGTTTGAAGACATCTTTCTCACCTTCTTTGTTCTCAATTTATTGTATGGACCATCATATCTCTTAAGCTTAGACTCATTATTTTCTTAGCATTCCTCTTGGCATTTCTATATTCTTCGAAATTCAATCACTTCTATTCCCCTGCAAAACTTTGTAACATGATTTTTTTTCTCTAATAGTCTTTTGAAGCTCATCATTCTACCACCAAGTTTCTTTATCTGAAGGTATTTCCCTCTAGATTCTCCTAAAACTTTGTTTGACACTTTCTTAGTACAATTAGTCATCTCATTCCATATAATATGTAATATGGTCCCCCAGTATTCTGCTTTCTATTTTTCATCAATTTATTTATAAATAAGTCTATTTTCTCCCTTTTTACGTTCTACCACCTAGTTCTTGCACACTTACTAATGTTCCTCCTTCTCTTCCATCTCTAAATGCAAACATCCATAACCATGAGTTTGTGTTGCATTGTGAAACTCTCTCTTGGGATAACCATACAGTCTTTACATGATGATCATTGTCTCCTTAACTAGCAAAAAGTCTATATAGCTTTCATATGTGTTGGCATAGGTCTCTTTTCACCATTTTTTTATTTATTTTTCAAATACCTTTTTTAATAACCATAATACCCCTAACCTTGTTATAACATTCCTAACGAATGAGGAAATCCACATTGAATTTCAATCAAAAGCAAATAAGTGAATTACATTGAATTTGTATCCAAATTTACCCACCGTCTTCTCTCTAAAGCGTTGGAGGCGAACCAATTCAAAGGGCTGCTGTGAGAACCAAACTCACTTCCACCGACGACACAATCATAGGCTTAAAGCCTACTCTCTCATGTGCACTTAGGCTTAGTGTATCTGAATAGGTCAAAGGATAAACTTCACAAAAAAAAAAATTAGCTTTATTTTCACTGTTCTGTTGTTTTTCAACTCCATGTTCTTGCTTGTATTCGTTGGCTCGAAAGCCTACGTGTACGCTAGTGCACTATAGTTTTCTTTACAGCTAGCATGCCCAACAAACTACGGTTCGAAAGCAAGAAGCAATGGCTAGCGCAAAAGCTATTGTGCTAACGCGCATCTTCATTGACCGGAGACGATGATGAGCCTTCTTCAGCCCGTCGTAGCAGGGGAAGTCCTACCCAAGTCAAGATAGGATCTGTCTATCTCACCTCGCCCCCTATGTCGATAGAGTAGAGTTACGGAAAAAAGTATCGGCTTGCTAACAGAACGAGTTGGAACCAAAATAGTTACGATTCTAGAAACCAAAACTATTGAACTCCACGCAAGATTCTAGGATTGAAACCAAAATAGTTACGATAATGCATTGGACAAGACTACTATCCTCCCCAAACCATGAGTAGCGAAAGGAATGACAAAGGGAATGTCCATTCCAACAATCGAAACTTTCATGAGGTCAAAATCACTACAGTGAACAGCCTTTAGTTAAAATCATAGCTTGACTTACTTCATACCAGTTCTTAAAGCTCGCTGAGTTCAACTAAGACGATGCCCTTTTACTTAAACCCAGATCCAAATGGAGAAGCCTCAGAACCAGCTGAGTCTCACAGGCTCCCAAGGTTTCTTTGTCATTTTTTTAAAACATTCGCCGAGTCCAAATTGGACTTGGCTCAGTTTCAGGCTCAGCGGCTCGGCCCATCCAGTTCGAATCGCATGTCTGAGTTTGAAAGCACTGATTTATACTATTGCCAATTAATCCAATCTCCAAATGTAGATCCCAAAAGGAATGGCGTTACAGCAAAAGTTGGAATCACTTTTCCATAGAAAAGCAAAACACAGCTTCTTAGATCACTTTAGGCAACCTACTTGAACTTCAGTAATGGAAGACGTATTCGTAATTATTTTGTCTAGAATCAATCATTCAAATGGATCAAAAATTCGGTTACCCTCTAATCTTTTTCTTACAATTAACACTATGGCACTGTTATCACATCTTAATGCACTCACAATCTTTCACATTCGCTCAGTCATCAAAGTAAATTTTATCTCATAATAAATAAATAAAATCCATTTAACAAATGGATAACATGAAATGAAAATATTGAAGAGAAAAGAAACATAATATATAGATAAATGGTCCTGGTAACCATAACCCTGGACTTCTACAAAGCAAGTTGCCTGCTATATACAAATAAACCACCACTCAACCTGTTGCAACATTCTTATATGAAATGCTTAAAAAGGAAAAGCATAATGCAACAAATTAGAAAGCATGTCCAACAAATTAAAAAACTATCAATTACCGACCCAAAGTTTAATTATCCGCTAAGCAAACATCCACTTCATACCTAAAACCTAGAACATCAAGCAAGATAATTGGAAAAACAACATAGAAATCACATTAAAGAAAGAAAAAAAAAAGGAACAACAACAACGAAGACAGAGAAAGCAAAACTGGAAAAAACAAAAAAACAGGCTTCTTTTTGGTAGGTAAGCTGGGTTCAACCTTACAATCTCAAAGGTTGAAACAAGAAGCACCTTCCAGTCAAGATTATGAGCTTGAAAACTTTTTTCAACTAGATATACAAATAAATAAATAAAAGATCCCTCAAAAAGAAAATGAAAAATGCAGAACGGTAATAATGACATATTTAGAGCATTAAATGTAAGCAAGAATTAAAATATCTGGTTTTCCAAAATTGAATAGATATGGACAAGTAAACAACCAAATTTCAAAAGCAGGCCATAAAAACAACACATCAAAGGAATCAACCCCTTGGATTGGTTAAGGGCCTAGGGCTATGGAAATAATGACCAAGGTCCAAAATCCAACTTAGCCAACCTAAAATGGAAAATCAAATTTGAATATGGAAACAACATATTAAAAAGAAATTATTGGTTTCAAAAAAACATATTAAAAAGAAATTATAATCAACGCAATCGAAAATCAAGAATCAAATCCAGAAATGTGAAGTAGAAATACATAAATATAAATATCTAACGTATTTATAGAGTGTAACATCAAATGCATATCTCATTGATGGCTACTTCAAATTCAAATTTGCATAAGAAAATATCATACAGAAAGAGTGCAGGAAAGAAACAACAGACCAGAGAGCCGGAACCCGTAACAAATAAGATCAGTGGACTAAACTAATAATGTCGCCAATTGATAAACCCCAGTAAACAGTTACTTAAACCCCATAAACAACAAAAGAAGAAAATCAAAATAAGTAAATAAATATGTAACAAGTTGCTCAGTTTGGAATTTGCCCTTGACAATTGATATGAAGATATCCATTCAACCATCAGATTTTGGGTTCAAATCCTACGGAATAAAACCCGAGAGAGAGAGAGAGAGAAGAGAGAGAGAGAGAGAGAAATTAAAGGAAAAAAAAGATAGTCAGATCCATATCCATTAAACAACCCAAGAGTCAAAAAATATGTACATAAATAATCAGACTCAAACTCGTACTAAAATCCATGTTCATAACCAAAAAATAACACCCAAATGGCTAAAAGAGGAGAAAGCGTGACAATGAAATAGGGATATAACAAAAATTCAAGAGAGGGGGAAACCACAACAAATGCAAGACCCACAGAGAGTGAGAGAGAGAGAGACACACACACCCAAAAGAAAAGAAAAACGTAACCAAACACAATATTAAAGCCTACAGCCATGAATACTACAAACCCATTTCACCCATTCATCCAAAAACCCAGAAATCAAAACAGACAGGAAATCAAGAAGAAACTGCAAGAAGAAAAATTCCTGAAAATGGAAAGATAATGGAGATGGACCTGGCATTGAGATTCTTTGCATTCTCTGCTCCAAGGCCAACAATGGCTGGAGAGTGGGGCCTCCAGCCAACAACCATGAAAAAGGGGATGAGAGAGAAAGAGAGAGCCCCCCGAAATATATACAGAGAGAGGTGGGAGTGAGCGGGAGGGTGGCTGTTTGAAAGTTGCAAAGAAACGGGGTGGGTGTTTCTTCATTTTATTTCTCTCTCTTCTTTTTTTAATGCCTACTTTCTCTCACGTGAGTTTTGTAATAAAATTTTCCCTCACTAAGATTTCCAGCTTTTACATTTTTTTAGATAGAGAAAATGCTGAGGGGCAAATTTAATAATAGAGCCACGTGGCACTGACAGGTGCTCACTTTATTTGATAAAAATGAATGGAATTTGAATGCGTGTTTGTGGTGCCGTTGTGATGGATGTATGGCACATGGGTGAGGTCCTCCAAAGTTAGAGTGAGAAAGTGTCTTAAAATTCAAATACCAGCCATTGCACTACCTAGAGAGAGAGAGAGAGGGTGGGTAGGGGTGTTGTTGAGAGAGAGAGTACTCTCTCTCTTATGGTCTGTACTAAATTCAAAAAAAATGACGACTTCTAAAGAGAGAAAGGAGGAAAGTGGGTAATAAAAGAACGACTTCTAGAGCGAGAAAGGAGGAAAGAGGGTAATAAAAGGAGAGAAAAAGGAGGAAAGAGGTGAGGTTTAGAGTGAGAAACACTCTCTCTCTAATGGGGATAGGTTCAAAATGGTTGAGGTGTATGGTGTTTAAAATGTTCTTTTATTTGTTATTTGTGTTTCTCGGTCAGATGTCAAATTAGATGGTTTGAACAACGACACAAATTTCAAGATTTTTTTAAATTTTTTTGTCTAGTCAATGGCATATTCACAATCACTTGATTTGAAATTCAATGGACGTGATTGTGATCTTCTTGTAAAAAAAATGAATGATCTTTTTATATACTTTTTGTTTTGTTATACATATTTTATATTGCCAAAATTTAACATTTTATTTTTCAAAATTATTCTTACTCATAATCGTATGTATATTGATGGGATTATTGAAAAAAGGCAAGATAAAATGTTAAATTGTTTATCTCCTAAGCATATTTTATTAATTTTTTAAATTATATATATATATATATATATATATGAGGTCGCGTGGATTAAATTTGAACCAGTAAAATCCAGGATGTATCCAAATTTAGATCTATCAAGGGAAGTATGCAAATTAGATGGACTTGGACTTGACCTGGATTCGAGACCTGGATCCAAACCCAAACCTTGATCCAGTGGACCCACCACATAGGCAAGTTGACCCAACTCATTTGCACGATTGTGTGACGTGGGTGCCATTTAAAGAGGGAGAGGAGGTCTATTTCTGTTATGGCTTCTCTCTTGAGCTATCTCTATGGGTGTTCCCCAAGGTTAGTGGTGGAGTTTCGCCACAGTTTGGGTAAATATAAGGGCCTGTTTGTTTTGTGGACTTCCATAAGGTTGGTGCTCGAACTTCACGACAATTTGTGAAAATACTAGGGTGTGTTTGTTTCGTGGACTTTCCTCTAAAGTTTGGAAGCCGCAGCATCCTTAGGTTATCATGGAATTGTTATCCTCCATGGAAAACATCAATTGATGTTGTATTTTAGCGATGTTGGAAGCAGCGACTTCCAAATAAATATTCCACTCCTGAATGATAAATGGAGGAGTTCTACAGTTTGGGGAAGATGAATTGACCAACAAACTTGCCCCAAGTGTTTATTTCCTTGGATCTCTGCCTTTGTCTTGTTATACTGTCTTTAGAGGGCTCTCTCCCATCTTGTCTCATTCTCTATACTGGGGTCTATTTTTATTGCTTATAAAATAGTAGCTAATTAACAAAAGGGATTGTTTATAAATAGATCATTTATCGTTTGTACATGAAAGTCACAAGCATTCTTACTCAATAGGTTTAAAATTGGATGGCTTGGGGTGAGTCTTAAAGTCCAAGAATTTTTTTTTTTTTTTAGAACTTTATGTCTATTCCATGACATTTTTACACCCCCCATTTTGAAATTTAAAGGACAAAAATGATTATAACATTCATATATCAAAAATAAATGGTCTATTTGTGGACAATCCTTTAAAAAAATTATCTAACTTCCTCTTAATCATTTCGTCGTCTTTCTACCAAATTACCAAACAGCCATAAAAAAATCTACAGGCCTGATCTGGGACTCACCCAAATCAAATCAAGAGCCATTGAAGTATTTTCCAGATGCGGCACCCACCATTCTTACCACCTCTACTTAATGCCATGCACCTCTAATAAAAACAAAAAGATGTCAAAACTCACCTTTTTTCTTTGCTTTTCGTTTTAATTTATTTTTAAAAGTTCAATGGCTTGACTTTTAACTCACCGGAGTTGGACTACAGAACTCACGATCAGGACGACTAAAGGTCCCTACCAAAGTCCATTTCTCTAATTCCCTTATCCTACAATGAATCTCTCTCTCTATCTATCTCTCTCTATATATATATATATATATAGAAAAATATGTTGTATTATAAGTTTTACAATATCAGCTCTTTATCTATATTGCAAAAATTTAGGAATGAGACTCGTTATCTTATGAACCAAGATTTTTGGGGCAACTATAACTTTCTTTCTCTCTCTATCTCTTCAAGAAATATGTATTGAGCAATGATAAAATGCAACGGTTGTATCATAGTATAATATAACGACATTTCTAAAAAATCATGTTTGTGGTATTTGTATGACCCCAAATTTTGCACAAACACTCTCTTCATCTCAATAACCAATCCTCTCAAAAAGAAAAAGTTTAATTTGAACCGTAGATTTGATCAAAATGAGTCCCATCCAAAAACGAATCTAGACCATTCATTTTGAGAATTTCAATATCTTAGCCTTTATACACTTAAAATCATTTAGTTATTTTTTTAACATTGTTCATGTATTAATAATAAAGCCATTTAAAAAATTTTGAAATGAAAAAACCTTTCTAAGTCGTAGATCTAAGCATCTCACCAAAATGAACGGCCTATGTTAATTGGGCTAAAAAGTACTTTCTAGGTTGTATTTTCAATTTTTTTCTTTTTTTGTGATTGTTCATTAGAATTCAAATAGTGTATATTTCAAAATTTGGATAAAAAAAATGGCCATAAGATGGTTTTTTAAAGTTGTTGCATCATATTACTATCCAACGGTTGCATGAAATCTTTGCCTGTACGTATTATAGCAAGTGATATGGCCAATATATATATATATATATATATATAAAAGGTTGCAATCCTAAAATGTGGAATTAATGTTGCACCTCAAAATTCAATTGGAAAAGGTTGTTTTAATCTTGAAAAACCCTCTAATTGACCATCTCGATATTGAGATGCATGATTATGAAAAAAAAAAAAGATTTTGAGTCCCAAAAATAATGCATCTTGCAATACAATATCAAGACCATCTGTTTTCAAGATTTTCATATATTTATAGATTGATTTTAGCCATTTATGGAGTTTAAGATTTTATAATTAGAGAATGAAAATAGATTTCAGATAATCCTAATAAGTTTTTACATCAGAATTACATATAATGATAAAATTTGGAGGTGCACCTTAACTGGATTGTTTAAGGTTGCAACCCTAAAAAAAACCCCACACACAAAAAAAAACAAAGAAATGTACAAAATGGTATATGATGGACACTAGAGCAGATACTGCAAAACAAAAGAAATCACATTATTCAAGTGGTCACTCAACAATGGTTGAATTTGTATCCATGATAATTCGAGAGCAAACTAATATCAGTAATGACCCAAAAGAAATAATTAGTAATTTGAATTCATTAGTAATTTCCTTGCATATAGATCTCTCTCTATTGATACTCACAGTGAATTGATTTGAAAATCCTGTGATATCGTGTTAATTATTTGAAACCGGTTATAACCGTTTATCAAAATTTACAAAAAGGCTGTGAGAATTCAAAGAAATCAATAACTGCGAGATAAGCTTGCCTACTATAGTGGTGTCTGGGATGAATTTCAAGAAAATTTTGGCTCTACATAAAAAAATAAAAAATCCCCCATAGAAAGGTAAAAATTATGATATTATTGCGTAATTGTTTTTTTATAAAATTTGAATGTTTTTGATAAAGATTAATGAATTTTTAAGGGAAAATATCTCCATATTCCTTATTTTTAGATTTTATTTATTAATAAACCCAAAATTTCAAATAGTCTCATTGTATACAATCCCATTTACAAATATATGCTAGTCATCAACTATATATAACATAAAATTGAAATGATAATGAATAAAAGTATAATCGAAAAGATTTCCCATTAACACAGAAGTATGTAATCTATTTTGTCCCTCTTACAAAACACATGCTATGCACACTTTTTAGGTCTCAAACTTTAGGGATGAATATCTACAACTTGTAGAGTAAACTCTATATACTAGAAAAAATCAATGCCTCAAAATTGAATAGAGATTGTCAAATTTTTAAAGGGCTAGATCCAGGTGTCACGAAACTCAAAATTTAAGTTTTTTCGAAATCATCGAGTAACTCTCATGTAGTTCCCAAAATTTGAGGCTAAATTTTTTTTTAGCCTATGTAGGTGTTTTGGGCGAGGGAGCATATTCACAGTTTGCTCCTACGGGAGCATAGTGTACACTCTCGAAGTATAAAATGTGCTTGGAGGGTAAGCAATAAATATGAACTTTTACAAAAAAAAAAAAAAATAGTAATCAACTTCTCATGTCGCGATAAAATGAGAAGGACAAATATATTTTAGAAGGCATCAGACTTATAATATAGAAGTAAGGTGCACCTAAAAAACTCTCATAAAAAACGATTGTTTCAATGTTGGAAAACTTTTCAATTAAGCATCTCGACTTAGATGTATGAAAATGGACAAACAATTATATAGATTACAAGTCCTAAGATATTATCTAGGTCATTTATTTTCAAGATTTTAACGAATCTTGCTTGATCTGCACTATTTTTAGATATTTTAAATTTCATAATTAAAAGCAAATTAGATTTCATGCATCAAAATTATATATTCGAACAAGATTTGAAGGTATAAATTACTTTGATTGTTTAGCGTCACACATTATATAAAAGGTGCAGTTTGTGTAGAGCCGAGGCTCTAAACAATCAAAGTAGAGCCCACCTTCAAATAGTATCGAGAAATATGGTTTCAATACTTGAAATCTTTATGATAGCCTCAAAATATATTTTCATCTCTAATTATAAAATTTAAAGCTTACGAGCCGATCCATAAAAACTTGAAAATCTTGAAAGTTGACAGTCTCAAAATGCATTACAAGATGTATGATTTCCAAAACTTGAAATCCATTTTTTTTAATGTCCATGCATCTTGATGTCAAGATGATCAATTTGAGGGAATTTGAACATCAAAACAACCTCTTCTAAGGAAATTTTTTTGGTAGGCTCTGATTTGATTGTTTAAAGCCTAGACTCTATATAAACTTTTTCCTTATATAAATCACACCCATTTAAAAACACCAAAAAAATTAAGTTTCACACACTTTATGTAGTGTAGCATGTTAGTACATACAACGTCGCTCGATTTGTATCGAACATCGTACAACTAGGCCATCGACGGTGCTCACAAGAAAAGACATGGTGGTAGTTAAACACTACCACTATAAGGTTATTTAAAACTCAACTTTGATAGAAGCTCTCTTGGAACAAAGAGAGCTAGTATAATGGGGATTTTCAGGAATCATGACAACATTTCTTATACTTATGTGCTAGTCCTTGCAAGATTGCAACCGCAAATTATGCAGAATTGAGTTCTCACTTACAAGGCCTAGATATCATTTAGAGTAAAGGTGTAATGGGGGCTATCTTAGTAGAAGGAGACTCTCTCAAGGCCATTAAATGGTGTAAAAGGGAGCAAAGGGTCCTTAGAATTATCAATGCACCTCAAAAATCCATCAAAAATGTTTCTTTAATGTTGAAAAATCCTTTAATTGATTATCTCAACATCAAGATGTATGAATATGAAGAAAAAAGAAAGGATTTTGAGTCCCATAAATAGTGCATCCTACAACACATTATCTAGACCGTCAATTTTCAAGATTTTCATATATTTATAGATCTACTTGATTTTAACTTTTTTTCGAGTTTAAAATTTTATAATTAGATATAAAAATAGATTTTCAGATAATCGTAAGAATTTTTTATATCAAAATTACATGTTATGATAAATTTTGGAGGTGCGTCTTAATTGGATTGTTTAAAGTTACAACGTTCTAGAAACCACACCCTTCTATATTATTATAACTCCAATCAATAAAAGTTATTTGACCTTGTAAAAAGAAAAATAGAAACCACATCCTTCTATATTATTATAACTCCAATCAATAAAAGTTATTTGACCTTGTAAAAAGAAAAATAAAGTAGGAGGTCACCACCACACTCCTTGGAGTGTAACCGAAGCTGCACGCTGAACAGACATGCCATCAAAACCACAGAGCAATGCTATGACTATAGACTCTGCAAAAATAATTGAATCATTTCTATCATGTGTCATATTACAATCCGTTAAAATATACGTAATTTTTTAAATTACTCTTTATCCTATGGAATTGTCACTTATTCATACAAAAGATAAAGTAAATTAAGTGTTTATTTCAAGGGAGTATTATGAAATCAAATCCTCCATTCATAATAGGGACTTTACCAAGCTCTCTGCTATCTCTTTTATCCAGCCATCATGTATACGGGATACATCTTCTTTAGTACCCAAGGAAAATATAGGAGGAGAATAATTATTAATAAATAAATAAAAAAGAAGATTAAGTGTTAAATATGTAAATTTGCCTTGATGGTGTTTTAAACATTTGTTTAATGGGTGGGGTTTATATAAGGCGCTCACCTTAAACAATCAAAGTACGGCACACATCCGAATCATGTAGGAACGGTGGCCTGGAAATATATTTCTATCCTAATTACGAAATTTCAAGCTTTAAAATGGTGTAGATCGAGGTGGTGCTATAATCACTTGAAAATCTTGAAATGGTAATGTATTACAAGATCCATTGATTTTAAGACTTGAAAACCTTTTTTCTTTTTCAGATCTCTACATCCAATGCCAAGATAATTTATTGGTGGGTATTTTGGGTTAGAACAACCCTTTCCCGTGGGTTATTTAGGTGCACCTCACTCCCTTTGTATAAGGTTGACATTTTATATCATTTTTTTCCTTGTTTAGGTTCTTAAAGATGGATAATCTCCCATGATATAATATTAATATTTTATATAAGGGTGCAATCTTCAAATCGTGTTGAGAAACGTGGTTTCAATACTCAAAATCTTTGTGATAGCCTTAAAATATATTTCTATTTCTAATTATAAAATTTAAAGCTTAAAACATAGTATAGATCGAACAGATCTATGAAAACTTGAAAATCTTGAAAATTGACAATATAAACCTGTGGTACAAGATGCACTATTTTCAAAACTTAAAATCCATTTTTTTTTCATGTCCATGCATCTTGAGGTTGAGATGATCAATTTGAAGACATTTGGGAATCAAAACAACCTCTTTTAGTGAAATTTTTGATGTACACTCTAATTTGATTGTTTAGAGCCACACTCTATATAAATTGTTCCCTTTATATAAACTATTTTCTTGTTTAGTTTTTTTAAAGATGGATGGATTATGCAAGAAATATATTTAATTAGGAGAGAGGGTACATAAAGAACAAAACCATATTGGAGTGCAAAGAGAAAAATCTAATAAAGGAAAAATAATTGGAAATTATCTAAATCAGAATTATATATATCAGAATAAGAATGAGACCTATAGTAGAGAGAAGATATAGGGAAGGAAAAACCGTTGTGGAATGTGAAAAAACGATTGTGAAATGTAAAGAGAACCATTAACGTATATGAAGAATAATGTTTAAATTTATTTAGAAATTGATGCGTGTTACAATAGGCATGAGATCTTCTCTTCTTTTTTTTTGAAATGTGAGACGATGGGGAGAGGGCCCTTACCTTGGGAGACCTAGGATGCACCATTGCAAATTGTCAAGCACTAATTAAATAAGCTCGGGATCGTTTCTCAATGAGATCTATATTATTATTCATCTAAATAGCAAGTACTAAATTCCCACGCCACACCACATTATTATTTTGACGGTGACCCCCCTTCTCATTCTTCACAATATTATTTTGACGGTGACCCCCCTTCTCATTTTCATATTCCAGTGGCCCCCTCAAAGAAAAAACATGACAAATGAAAATAAATAAAATAAACAACTTATCGAAGAAATAGATTTTTCATACTAGGACTACAATTATAGTTATCATTATTCTCAAGCTCCTAATATCATATCATTATAAAAACTTAAAACTTAACTCTTTCCCTTCTTAGTAGATGTACTACCTTAAACCAACTCTCTCGGTAGGGTTTCTTTTTAGTCGAATGACACATGTCCTACCATTGATTATAACTTGATGTACCTTAAACCGTCTCCTTTAGAATACATACTAATGGTACGGCCCTTAGCGTAGCAGAATAGCGGACCAGGATTTGTGTAGCTGACTTCAATTAAGTAGAAAAAAGATCTGATGATGATGACATGTGCAGTGAAAATATTTTTCTTTGTCATTCTTGTTCAATTATAATTCTAAAGATTTTGTTCACATAAAATGAATTGTTTTCTTACAACTTGAGACTTTATAAAATTTCCAAATGTTTCCCTTAGGGAACCTCCAAGAAAGAATTATGTATCAAGAACCATGTTAATCTGCCTCAAGAATAAAAAGGATTCCCACTTAGTTCTTAAAAGGTTTGTGCATATAAAGGAAACAATTTAATGGAAAAGGCTTGATTAAATATTTTGATGTTGATGAATAACTTTCGTTTGTTAAAAAACTGATTTCCATCTTCAAATGTGTGCCCATGCATATGCTGGCAAGCTCTTAGACATTAAAAAAATATATGTTGATTTAAACTCCAGTTGGCTACGACATTAATGAGCACGATTTTGCAATAAAATTAAAGCATTTAGTTGCCTCATCTCTATTTGGCTACATGCTAAAGCCCCATTTGCATGCGCCTCCTATTCATTAGTAGGAGGTATTTATTCTTAGTGTTAATAATGAATAGGATTATATACAATGAGATTATTTATCTTTGGTATAAGGAGGTTACAATTAGTTATAACTATAAAATTTTAAATTTGATAGCATGAGTATAACACAAAGTTTAAGAAAATTTATTTTGAAGTTTGAGTTTGGTCAATGGAATAAATGCAATCATTTTACATCCATTGGTCAAAATTAATTATGACCACCCTGTACCAAAGATAAATGACCTCATTATATATTTTCCTATAATGAATGGAGGAAGAATGAGCTCTTTCTATTGACCTTGCTAATGTCAGTTTGTATTTGTGGGTGTCGTCTAAATAAAGGGATCATGAAAGAAGAGTTAAGCATGTGAAGGTTGGAGCAGACCAAATTAGGGCCCAAAGCACTCTTTTCTTTATTCTATATATGTAGGGTGCTTAAGCACCAACAAAGATTGATCTAAACTTAAGCAAGCGATAAGCATATCAATGCTTTGCAATATCTAGTAGTTTAGGTAAAATTGGTATAGTATGCACCTCTCCACATAGATTTCAACAATTTGTGGAAAAATGTCAAAAGTGCCCAGTTATATATATATATATAGCTTGGGTGATTTGGTCATATTAAATTCTTGAAAGTATGGTGCATGTTAGTGTCAAGTATACACACCCAAAATTTCATCTCGATCTTATTTATAGAAAAATGATTAAAATTCAGATAGTGATATGTATTTTGAACCACTAGAAGAAGATCTAACGACTGATATTTCACTTATATTACTATTCATTATAAGTGTCACCTATATATATATATATATATATATATATATATATATATAGTAATGATCCTATGAGACCCTTCCACACCCATGTGTATAGGACACAAAAGGATCACTATTAAATTTGGCACAGATC